>NW_014039908.1:7468-14090 GCF_001186125.1 Sphaeroforma arctica JP610
CTATATATATATATGTATATACATATATTATAATATATATATATACATATATATATTATATATATATATATATATATATATACATATATATACATATATATTTTTATGTATATATATATTTATATGTACATATACGACGTAAGTCGTGTATCAGCATATATATGTACCTGCTCACAACTTTATTCCCTATTTACGGTTTCGACTTGCACTGGGCCATGTTGGGTAAGCCTGTCCTTTACACTCCATTTTATAAATTTTATTCCTGGACAGGCACGTGTTTCTAATTTGGGGAACAGCTGAAAGTTGGCCCTCGAAGGTGGAGCTAATGGCTGGACCATCAAGTGATCTGAGCAGAGCAATCGGAGTACTCAGTAAAAGGACTGGTCTTATAACTAAATTCACCCTGTGCGAAGGTATTGCGGCTCCACACCGGTGTGTTTACTTGTAGTTGAGTTGCAGTACTTTTTATACATTACTTCTTTGGGTATTTGAGGGTGCTATATATATAGCAGTATATTTCATTGAGTGCTATATATATAGCAATGTATTGCATTGAGTGCTATATATATAGCAGTGTATTGCATTGAGTGACATATATATATCAGTATATTACATTGAGTGCTATATATATAGCAGTATATTGCATTGAGTGATATAAATATAATAGTATATTGCATTGATGTATATAGCAGTATATTGCATTGAGTGCTATATATATAGCAATGTATTGCATTGAGTGCTATATATATAGCAGTATATTGCATTGAGTGCTATATATATAGCAGTATATTACATTTAGTGCTTTATAGATGGCAGTGTATTGCATTGAGTGCTATATATATAGCAGTACATTGCAATGAGTACTATTTATATACAGTATATTGCACTGAGTGATATATATATAGCAGTATATTGCATTGAGTGCTATATATATAGCAGTGTATTGCATTGAGTGCTATATATATAGCAGTATATTGCACTGAGTATTATTTATATATCAGTATATTGCATTGAGCGATATATATATAGCAGTATATTGCATTGATGGTGTTTGCATTTAAAAACCTCGCAGGAGAATGGATCATCACAGCTTTAGTTTTGAAAAAACAGAATTTGTATTGAAAAACGGAATGGAGCATACTCTCGCGTTCTCACAGTTGTCCAAACAACCCTGTGGTTGTACACACCCTACACTTTAACACACAGCTCCTCGGAGCCGCATGTGCACCTGATTCCGAATACTCGACAATACAAATACATACCCACATATTCTGACAACCGTATACATATATGTATATATATATATATATATACCCTCATTGTTCTACTACAGCGGATCCGTCGATAGGTGATCAAGAAGGGGATCTTTTGGTGTATCCCGAGCGGAAACGGTTCAGAGGTGTAGACGCTGATGAGTTCGTCAATAACATATTGGCCAATGCAGAGTTTGGAAGTGGCACGGACGTGCACACCAGCGATATCTTTGTTTGCGCACACGTATGTTATGTTGTGTATGTGCGTATTCAGAGTGACTTATAGTACGTGTATGTTGTGTGTGTGCGTATTCATAGTTTCTTATATTACCCGTATGCTGTGTGTGTGCGTATTCAGAGGTCTTATAATACTCGTATGTTGTGTGTATGTGTATTCATAGTTTCTTATAGTACTCGTATGTTGTGTTTTTATGTATTCAGAGTGTCTTATTATACTCGTATGCTGTATTTGTGCGTATTCATTGTCTCTCATAGTATTCGTATGTTGTGTGTGTGCGTATTCAGAATGTCTTATAGTACTATTTTGTCGTGTGTGTGCGTACACATACGTTCTATGTGTGCATATTCAGATTTTGAGAATTCCATTAATAATTCATGCTCAGGCTAAACGTGACATGCGTTGTGGGAAGTGTGGGCCCGAACTAGTGGACGCCATAAGGACATGTGCGAGTGACCATCGCACCCGCACGGCCATTCAGAACGCTTCTAAAAATAGCACACAGCCAGACCGCCATGATGTGGGTGTGGCGGTGCGCGGCTGCTCACACGTGGGAGGGCATAAGTATGCAGGTGAGTAAGTATCTGCTCTTGTAAGCAGTTCTATAAATAGAATACGACTGGGAACGTTGCAGTGCTGATAAATTTAGTCGCCTGTGCGCTTTGAGTACAGATTGAGTTCCTGTGGCAATGACTATTGTAGCATTGTCGTCGCGTGAATGTATCGTCTGGATGATGTGAGTGTTCCCATTTGCCCAGAGACGAGCGAAGGGGCTATAGCTTTTTCTGTACTCGTGAACCAATAGCCATGTAAGCAATGTAGTATGTGTGAATAGCCATGTAAGCAAGGTAGTGTTTATTATTAGCAATGTAAGCAATGTAGTGTGTATGAATAGCGATGTAAGCAATGTGATGTGTATGAATAGCCATGTAAGCAATGTGGTGTTTATGAATAGCCATGTAAGCAATGTAGTGTGTAGGAATAGCCATTGTATTGTGTATGTTCTCCGGTATGCGCTCTGAACGATAGAATGGTGTGCAACGCGTATACGCACTCCTCGTCGATATATCACCAAAATCACCTGAGCTGTGATTTTGAAATCACTACGCAAACGCACAAGCAGTCCGCTATACTCTTTAAACAAAGTTTTATAGTTGTATGACAAATGGCGACCGTAGCAAACCACTGCACGGACAGTATAGCAATCGTATAGATGGAATTTATCAACTATCCCTATATTGTAACAATCCTTGTATTGTAACTATATTTGTATTTTAGTCATATCTGTATTGTAACTATATTTGTATTTTAACTATATTAGGTTTTAATACAGTTGAAATTCAAACAGTTAAAGGTTCAGTTCAAACCATCAACCATTTGCATTTTAACTATATTTGTATTGTACCTTGTATTGTTCTGTAGAACATGGGTTGTCTCAGTGTGCATCTCTACCAGGGGGTGACAATGCCTATGTTCATGCACAGATTGAGCTGTTATGCGCCATCTCTGGTTACACACCACCTTTGGCGTCTGTTGCAATATATATCATGCCTTTCCCATTGGTATAGAATATATCATGCCTTTCGTCGATTGCGAAATATAGGTATAGAGCCAATCCTTTCCGTAAGTTCATGTTAAGTTGTGTCTCTTATCTGTTGCTCGACAGCCAACGTTTATGTACTCCGGCTCTCATCCTTTCTAACACTCTGATTGTGCACAGTGTAGTGTATCTATGTGAACGCGTTTGCATCCCACTTTCCACTATTCCCGGTTGTTACGGGTAGCAAGTGTCCGTTCTTGTCCCGTGTGCGAGTTCGGCGCACGGGTGCAATCCTCATTGTTGGCGGCACATGACGAGATTTAGGGAAATTACCTACCAATTGACACCTAATCTTGCATTCTGATTGGCTCAGGTAATCTCATCGTATATGGCAGTGACAAATTGAGTGTGGAGGAACAGAAAGAAGGCGATTGGTACGGATACATATGCCCCAAAGACGCGTCTACTATAGTCCAAAGGTATATGACATTCAAATGATACATATACGTTAAAGACGCGTCTACTATAGTCCAAAGGTATATGACATTCAATTGATACATATGCGTTAAGGACGCGTCTACTATAGTCTAAAGGTATATGACATTCAATTGATACATATGCGTTAAAGACGCGTCTACTATAGTCCGAAGGTATATGACATTGAATTGATGCATATGCGTTAAAGACGCGTCTACTATAGTCCAAAGGTATATGACATTCAATTGATACATATGCGTTAACGACGGGTATATGACATTCAAATGATACATATGCGTTAAAGACGCGTCTACTAGAGTCCACAATTATCTATATATCCACATGTATAGCGTACAGTGGCACATATGCAGATACGTATCATCTAAGCCTGTACCTTATGATAAAGCAGGAGATATTACATCTTGGCTGAGCCGTCTCTGCTCGTTTGGCGCATACGACAAATCAATGGTGTTATATTACATATTCTAGGCGATAGAATGTAGCCTGTCTGTCCCCAAATGGTGTGAAACCATGCTTAGTTAAAGGGTCGTACGTCTTAAGTTGTCTATGCCACCTACCTCGTGGTGCACCCGAATGAGTCATGGTATGAGAATGCCCACACCCTCAGTAGTCCGCTTATCACCGTGTACTACGGTATGTACAACATCAGACCACGCCTGTAGAGCTGTGTATATAGAGACCGACTCGTCATCAGGGGTTGTGTGGGATAGGTTGACCTCGATTCACGAGAATGCATATTCATCAGTGTGTATGTTAATATGTTCTTCACAGAGCTGTAGGTTTAGAGACGAACGAGCCGCTTGTTAAGTTGTGGAGAGGGCGCCTGGGCATGGGCAAACAACCGCATAAGCTGATGGTGGAGCAGAAGATAGCCGAGTATGCGGAGGCGAGGTAAGCTTGTGTTTCTTACGAGCATATGCAAACAATACAAATACAGACACGGCCTATATGCTTGCACAATTACCCTTCAGGTAGTTATATACTCTTTGCGCTGATTCATATTTTTGGTACAGGCGTCTTAGAGATTGATTTAGACCTACTAGCACACACCATTTTATGATACTTGTTGCTACAGATTCGTTTCTCTACTAGTCCCAGGTGCCCTTGCTCACAGTTGTCGGTTGTGTGCTCACTTCACTTCCTATATATTTATACGGGTAGTCCTAGTGCTCTTTTATTCGCCGAGGCGATACGGGTTGTGGTTTGGTGTACGTTAAAGTGTATGTACGGTAGAACGCAGGTATACCCGGGTGGAGTGTTATATCTCTACATGGCCTGTAGCCACAAGCTCGCATGCTCCTCCGCTGTTACTGCCACTCGTCGTATGATTGTGTGCAAGTGACTGGTGTAGTTTAACAAGGAGAAAAACACCACTACAAGTCACTCCTCTATTAATCTATTATAACACTCCCAAAGACCGAACATCTATTATAACACTCCCAAAAACCGAACATCTATCATAACACTCCCTAAGACCGAACAATGTATTCAAGCTCGTAACCATGCCCCAATATAGTCTGTCAGTAGAGCTCACGTTTCTCTTTCATCCTCAAACGGCATATACAGAAATCCATCGCCCAAGCGTCACTTCATGAACATGTTTGGGTTCAACGCTGCCGCACCCGCCGCTGCTGCGCTGGCTGTGGCTGCGTTGGTGGCCGCCATGCGCTAAGATGGAACGCAACACGTGCGCATATATATATAAACACGTGCGCATATATATATATATAAACACGTGCGCATATATATAAAGCTACTGTATACTAAGGGCATATGCGATGTTTTGAGTGAATTATTAATAGTCCCATCTGACGCCCTGTCCTGGAACCAGTTGCGACGGACTTTGTTTTATCAAATGGACATAGATCTGTGTGTGTTTCTGGCGCGGCAGATGTTGGTAGCTCGATGAAAATATATCTATTGCAGGCCACATATGAAATCGCTGCTCAAATGCCCGACAAGAGATGAGCTAATTATAAGAGGAACGTTTGGGTTGAGGGGAAAAGGCCAATAGAAGTATACGATTGGACATAGACGTCACATCGAAACGTAACTATGTATATCCTTGTAGATCACGTGCTCGTATATGCATATATACATATATATATATACATATATATGTATATATATGTGTGTGTGTATACGTATATATACATCATATATGCAAATGTATGCGTATATATATATATATCTGTGTATATATATATATATATGTGTGTGTGTGCGTGTGCGTGTGTGTATGTATGAATATGCATGTAACATATATATATATACATATATCTATGTGTGTGTGTGTGTGTGTACATGTCATCTGTATACATATATATATATATATATATATATACATATATAAATGTATGTATGTATAAATGTATATGTATACATATATAATATTTTTGAGTTTTGTGTATGTGTATTATATTAAAATAAAATTGGTGATGTACATCCTTGTATATTTAGTGATGTATATTTTTTTATGTTAGTATATATATAAATATATAGACATATACATATTTGAATATATATTTATATATATATATATTTATATATATATATATATATATATATATTTATATATATATAAATATATATATAATATATAATATTTTTGTAGTTTTGTGTACGCATATTATATTATAATAAACTTAAGTGATGTACATCCTTGTATATTTAATGTATATATTTTTTATATGTTAGTATATATATATATATAGACATATATATTTGAATATTTATTTATATATATGTGCGTGTGTGCGTATATATATATATTTATGTAGGTGTATATATACATATATATATGTATGTATAGATATATGTATATATGTATGCATATAGATATATATTTATGTATAGATATATATATACATATATATTTATATAGATATATTTATATGCATATGCATATATCTGTCAATAACTGTGTACATTCTTCTATTTGTATATATATGTGTATGTGTCTGTATTATAGATGTATTTATGTATATATATATATATATATACGTATATATTCGCATATATATATATGTGTGTGTGTGTGTATATGTATATGTATATAGATTTATATATACAATTGTAAATGTATATATATAT
>NW_014039908.1:15183-17341 GCF_001186125.1 Sphaeroforma arctica JP610
TTATTATGTTATATATATACAGGGAATATATATATATATATATATATATATATATTATATATTATATATGTATATATATATATATCATAATAAAAATATATATATACATGCATATATATACAATATCCAAATATGTATATATAGATAATATATATACATATATATTTCATGTCCATATACATACAATATCCAAATATGTATATATAGATATCTCGAATCTCAAATCTCAAATCTACAGAGATTCTCTGTAGTTTGTATTTACATTTGCATTTAGGCGATTATTTATCATATTTTGTTATTTAGTTATTTCCATCAAAAATTTACATCTCTTGAGTACTGAGTAGAGCACCATACCATTTTCTATTGGCGCTGATTTGAATCTTCGGGTGGCACTTTATTGTCTATTTGCAAATGGTTTTTTTAATCAACCATTTACAACCTACATTTTCATTGGTTGTAAGATTTTTTTACTAGACATGTATCCAAGGGGCACTTTTTATTATGTGACTGTCACGCATATTACTAATCTATTATGCTGCATTCAACACGCGGGATCAGATTTATATATGTAACTGAAAGGCTGCTCACGACGATCGACTGGGGTATTACATAAGATGACGTCCAGCGTTTTAATCCACCGGCGTCAGTAGGATGGCAGATAGCACACGGACTGGGAAAGCTATATAAATAGAGTTGCGGTTGACCATTCTAGTAGTGTATACACCTCAGCGACACACGGTCTTATTCAATTAACATGCATGCGATATCTTCTTTCTGATTATACGCGCACCTATCCTTTGTAGTGGCGGCATCGCTTGACACACCTATATGCAGTACTCCAGCAGAGTGCAAGGACCATATGGAAAACAAAGAGTATTGTGATGTTGATGAATGTCTATTCGGTAGGTTTACAGATTATTTTGATTCTACCACACTAGCCAGAAAAGAAAGTGATTATGCTTGGAGTTCAAATCATGAATTCCTACTGGAACTTTTGCTCATCCGAATGAATGAAACGTTGCTTGCCGAGGATAGAAAGCAATTGGTACTGGACTCGCTTGGGCTGATTAAGAAATTCGGCAGCTATGCAGAGTAATATGTGTTTGACACATGCAGGAATCCGCCTTTGAGTAACAGGACCTATAAATTCAATTTAGGTATTCTTTTACCCATAGCCCGTACATGGAGCTCGATCCTTTACTTGGATCACAACATTTCGGTGCCGCATGAAGTAATGAATAACGTAACTAAAGACTTTGCAGCGGCGACGGGTGGGTGCAACTCAACTCTTGGCGATGGTAGCAGTTACAACAGTATGTTTGAAAACGTAAACAGTACCAACGACTTTGGCTGCTCGAATGACTTCATCCAAGCCTGGAGCCTTTTGGGAAAAACTGGAACTCGCTACGATACTTTTAAAGTGTTCAGGCTTTTGAAAAATCACTCCGACCCGATTGAGCTACCGTGGTCGCGAGCGGCATTGTGGGCAGGACAGAATGTAAATCCCATGAATACTTTTGATGGAGTTTCGCACAATGGTCTGGCAAAGCATTTCCCCGAGTTTATCGTCAGAAATTTGTCTTTGGACGAAACAAACCTGGCAGGTTTGGAGTACTTTAGTCTAATCGATATGTTTGCTACAAATACAACAACCAATTACCCATCGCCAACGTCATCTCTACCGCCAACATATCCCTATCGCCAACGCCGTCGCAGTCGCCAAATTCTCCATCGCAATGCAACGGAAGCGGCATTCATACTCCGTATTCGCTTTATGAATACAAATGGTATTCGTGTATGCATATTAAAAGTTGTACATTCAGGAAAGACAAACTTCGACATTAGAGTAAAAAATAAGCGAGTACAATGGTTTATTAAATTTAGTTACTATATAGATTCTCGTAGTCGGCCAAACACTAATCAAATCGCAAGCTGCCGGTCGCGAGCCCAAAATGATAGCTGTAGACTAAAGTATATCTGCATTTAACAACCTTTACACAATAGCGTACAGAAATACATATATATATATATCTATATCTATATATATATATATATATATTTATATATATATATATATATATATATATATATATATATATATATATATGTATATATATATATATATATATATATATATATATATATATATATATATATA
>NW_014039908.1:17918-26580 GCF_001186125.1 Sphaeroforma arctica JP610
TATGTGTATGTGAAAACATGGGGGTGCGCATTCCCAAAAGAAACAAGGTTACGAAAACCCAAAAATAAAAATTAACGTAAAAGAAAACGAACAGTCGAACCCCCCCCCCAACAACAACAACCAAAAAGAAATTGGAAATCTGGACCCAAACGTGAACCAAAATTGAAGTTGCAGTTTAACTATCATGGGGCGCGCTTTCTCAAAACAAATAAGGGCACGAAAACCCAAAAATAAAAAATAAAATTTCCCCCTCTATTCAGAGCGTTTAGTTCCGAACCGACGTCAGCGGTGTTTTATTTATTTATTGACATGTAAATATATTTATATATTTATTTATGGAGTTTATAGTTTATACTTGTACGCTTTCATTATCCACGCTGCGTTTTATTGGCCCAGCCGTAATTCTATTTTTATTACTTTGTAAATATTTTTATCTTTTCAGTGTTTACTTTTCAGTTTTCTCCGTATTCAAATAGCCGTCTTGATATGTAAGCATTTCACAAAATTTAAAAAATAAATAGAATATCTCTACATTGGCTTTTTTGTATTTTCTTATTATTATTCATTTCGAAAGTTGTGCACAGAGTGCAGACTGCAGACTCTTTTGTGTAAAAAGGCAATGGTAGAGTGTGGACAGTGGTACAGCTATACATGTTATAAATATTTCCGCCGTTCTCGTTCATCCTACCTTCAAATCAGCTATGAGATAGCGCATACTATTCGTGCATACTATTCTCCTTACACATACTCCTACCCATCCCTACTCTGTATACTATCACCTAGTGCTACCACTGTCTCCTACCAATAGCCATAGCCCGCCTCACTACCCATTTTCTCACAGACGTGAAAGAATAACAATCATGCTTACTACGCTAATAAACGCAATGAAAGGTGTGGGTGGCACCATAGCTGACTGGGCGGGAGTATGCCCTGCGCCACTCAGCGGTGAAGGCTATCGTGTGGTTGTGGTTACTGGGTGTGACAATGAGTGCGGATTCGGACGCAAACTTAGTTTGAGGTTGTTGGAACGGGGGTATATAGTGATATGTTCGTGTTTCAGCAGGAAGACTGCGCAGCTGTACAATGAGAAAGACGACGGTATGATAGCGTTCGGGGGCGATCTTACTGATCGTGCGACTATGGATAAGTTTGTAGAGCTGATTCAAACTACATTGCATAGGAATGATGAGTATGTACTGTGGGGGTTGGTGAACAATGCGGGAGTGGCTATACCTAGCAACATCGAATGGGCGCACCCCGATACCTACCTACAAACCATGGCCGTTAATTTCCACGTGCATATTACACTTACTTATCATCTACTACCCATTGTGAAACGAAATAAAGGCAGTAGGATCGTTAACGTATCGTCAGTGTGCGGTTTGGTACCCTTGCCCATGTGTCCCAGTTATACAGCCAGTAAACACGCTCTAGAAGCGTACAGCGACGTGTTACGGTGTGAGATGAGCATCTGGGGTGTTCATGTGAGTCTGATTGAACCAGGTACAATGGCGACACAATTGGGCACATCGCATTTCGACGATTGGCTTAAGAGTTATAACAATGCACCGGAAATACGCAAAAGGGACTACGGACAGGAGTGGGCCGACAATGTGCATGCAACTGGCATAGAAGGCGCAAAGTCTATTGCTTGCAACCCGGATATTGCAGTGCATGACATGTTGTTAGCAGTAACATCCAAGCGTCCCAAGACGAGATACAGATCCGGGTTTCTGGCGAAGTATTTCTTCCGGCCGCTGGCTTGGGTCCCAGATAGATGGCGGGATTGGTTTCTGTTCAAGATGATGTACAAGGCCACACCTGGAACTCTGCAATAATTTCTTGTCGCAAACTGCTGTAACTCTGTGCTACATTGTACATATCTTATACTATATCCTATTTTGTATGTGTAGTACTGGTTTGTATATGGTTGAGCTATGGTGAATAACTCGTATGCGATAGGTGCTTGATGGATCTTAATGCCCATGCTGCTACGTGTCAATTGCGCATGTCACGGTGCAGTCCAGTCAGAAATTGCCGACAACAGAGGCGTGTCAGTTTTACCTCGATAGAAGAAAAGATCACATCTGTGAGTATACGAGACATTGCTCGGTATGAGGGATCGTACAAGTGTTCACACGCTTGCTGTGGGGCGTTACCTGGGCTTGTTTCAATCGCCTGTGATGTGCATCCATAGTAGTATGGCGGAGACGGCTAGCCGGTTAATAGCCACAGTTGAAGACACCAATACTGAGTTATATCGATGCTGGACACTATGTGCGTTTCAAATCACATATATTAGGCATCCCAATTTTCTTGATGTGTCAAGCAGGGCATGTGTGAAAATAGGCTAGCGACAGACGTGGGCTGATGTGGTGAATCCGATCTCATTACGCTGCAAGTACTGACGTGGTAGTCGTACGGATACGGCAGGGTATGACAATAAATTAGCTGTGAGTAGTGTTAGTGTGTAATAGTAAGTTCATTTATGGCTTGAGTGGAAATTATATATATCTTTGTGAGTAGTGTTAGTATGAAGATAGTAAGTTCATTTGTGACTTGAGTCGAAATTTCTATAGATCATTGTGAGTAGTGTTAGTGTGAAGGTAAGTGTAAATTTATTTATATCTTTGTGAGTAGTGTTGGTGTGTAGATAGTAGATTCATTTGTGACATGAGTGGAAATTTCTATATATCTTTGTGAGTAGTGTTAGTGTGAAGATAGTAAGTTCATTTGTGACTTGAGTCGAAATTTCTATATATCATTGTGAGTAGTATTAGTGTGAAGGTAAGTGGAAATTTATTTATATCTTTGTGAGTAGTATTAGTGTGTAGATAGAAAGTTCATTTGTGACATGAGTGGAAATTTCTATATATCTTTGTGAGTAGTGTTAGTGTGAAGATAAGTGGAAATTTATATATATCTTTGTGAGTAGTGTTAGTGTGTAGATAGTAAGTTCATTTGTGACTTAAGTGGAAATTTATATATATCTTTGTGAGTAGTGTTAGTGTGAAGATAGTAAGTTCATTTGTGACTTGAGTGGAAATTTTTATATATCTTTGTGAGTAGTGTTAGTGTGTAGATAGTAAGTTCATTTGTGACTTGGGTGGCAATTTCTATATATCTTTGTGAGTAGCGTTAGTGTGGAGATAGTAAGTTATTTTGTGACTTGAGTGTAGAATTATATATGTATCCCGTTTCCAGCATACCCTGTACAGCACTCGGTGCGCTGAAAGATATTCTCAGTCGCAAAAGTTGTGACCAATAGTGTTGGGTGTACGTTTGCTTTTCTCAGTCGCAAAAGTTGTGCCCATTAGTGTTGGGTGTACGTTTATTGTTTAACCGGAAATGTACAGAGGGGATCCCATATTGCATTGGTCTGCAATCCCTATCATATGCGACGAAATTTAGCCCATCGAAATATATGCAATAAGAAAGTATGTTATATCAGAAGCATCCTAGCAAGGCAGTTAGTGTATTAGTGAACGTACAACCACATATATCACGATACTCTGTAGACAACCCCGCTACACCTCTGCCAGGTATGCAGCTATCATACTATCGCCATATGAGCGCTGAGGCGTTCTAGGCGACAATGCATGCTCAACTGCTTTACTCGACTCTCCGGCAGACACTCACAAAGAAGTCCTCGAGATAGTATCACAGTGCACGTGCAGGGGTGTTCATAGCCGCTTCCGTACGTTACTATACATTGATTGGAACACTCGGTTGAGCATGCACGGATCAGAGGCTGGTAATATTGGGATCGACTGCTTGATATAAGTTGCACAATATACCACTCAAAGGTCAAGTTATCTTACCCAGCCAATGTCCACATGCATACTTCACCTAAAGTGTCGGGTACTCATCTACTCACTAGTGCGTATGTATTGCCGCGAACTTAACCCAAACTCGAAACACTGAGATCTCGGCTAGAGTGTTACTTAATTCTTTTTAACAAGCGAGTGCGAAACCCTGCATGTCATTTTCAAGCCAGTATGCCACACGCAAAAATCACAGACGTGCTCAAACGCGTCTATTGAAGTGTTAAATATTTATATAAATCTATCACCACGGCTTAATCTTTCAATCTCTCGGCATTGTAGTAAAGCACAGACGTGCTCAAACGCGTCTATTGAACTGTTTAATATTTATATAAATCTATCACCACGGCTTAATCTTTCAATCTCTCGGCATTGTGGTAAAGCACAGACGTGCTCATACACGTCATTTAAACTCTTTAATATTTATTTAAATTCATCACCACGGCCTAAATCATTCAATCTCGCGGCATTGTAATATCCGTCAGCGTGTCGGTGATTTCCTTCATGAGCGCAGGTGTAGCCCCACAGGCTATTTTCCTGGCCATCAGGTCCAGTTCGGTACCAGTGGTGTCGCAGCAGTAGCCGCCCGCTTCCTCCACAATGATAGACGCGGCACAGTAGTCCCAGGCGTGGATTCCAAATTCGTAGTAAGCTGTTTGTGGGGAGATTTGGCAGAAGACGCACCAGACCCGATTTAAATTTTATTTAGGAATGCGCCCAGATTCAAATTAGGTTTTCCAACAGTGACCACAAGTATCACACGGCGATCAGAGGACTGTGAGCTTCACCGAACTCGACGGTGCGATTAATAAAGTACAAAGTACAGTATATACTAATATGCAAGTGATACTACGCCAACTGCCTATAACGCCCATATACAACTGTGTGCTACTTACGAAGTATTAATAAAGTACAAAGTACAGTATATATTTATATACAAGTGTTACTACGCCAACTGCCTATAACGCCCATAAACAACTGTCTGCTACTTACGAAGTATTAATAAAGTACAAAGTACAGTATATATTTATATACAAGTGTTACTACGCCAACTGCCTATAACGCCCATATACAACTGTATGCTATTTACCAAGTATTAATAAAGAACGAAGTACAGTATATATCAATATGCAAGTGCTACTACGCCAACTGCCTAAAACGCCCATATACAACTGTGTGCTACTTATCAAGTATCAATAAAGTACTAAGTTCAGTATATATTAATATGCAAGTGTTACTACGCCAACTGCCTAAAACGTCCATAAACAACTGTGCACTTTACCAAGTATTAATAAAGTACAAAGTACAGTATATACTAATATGCAAGTGTGTACAATAGTGCTGTCGAATTGCCCTGGCATGAAAGAACACATCCACAAAGCCGTCGTGCACACAATCTCACATGCAGACGATCATAGGCGCTCTAAGCATGTATATACAGCTGTACCTTTTTTTGCGCCGCACATAAGCAAACGATGGCGATACAGCCCGGACAAGCTTAGACAACCTATACACGTACATATACAGTAAGACACATATAAATAGTCCATGCTCACGTAAACATCAGCACCACATTGGGTGGTGTTGTATACAAGCGCCTTAACCACAGGGTTATACACATACCATCGCACGCCCCCTTAGCAACCATGCACATGTTCATAGCAGCAGCCCCTAGCGACCGCACACTGTGACAGGGCGCCACCGCCATGCGGTAGTAGTTGTCTCTCACAATGTCTGTGCAGAAAACAAAGCCAGATCAGACACGGCTGATTCAGTAGGAGTTATAAACTCTCGTAGTAACGGCCCCCAGAACGAGATCAGATTCATAGTGTCTTGAACTAAACAGTCTGGTATAAGTCCATGTCGTTCGGTTTGGTTCTGCAACGCTAGCGAGAAGTGTCCTACGGATTGATCGCAGCTGCACGTAACGCTTAGACGGTGTCGTTACAACGCAACAGAAAGGAGTGGTCGCTGCGAATTCACCTGAGATGCATACGAGAGTATATGCACTCTATGTGGATTGTACGGCCTATTTTATATAACAGTGTCATTCGCTGCGTAGCTCTGCGATAGTCTGTCGCTTTTACGCCACCAAACGCCAGGGCCGATCCTCCGTACACAACACAATCAGAAACATAACCTTCGCAAATATACATCAGAAAGCGAAGGAGTGCGCCGGAAAGCTCCTCGGTTGGTTTGTGTAGGACCGACCCAGCGTACCGAACTTCACGCTTTAATAACCTCTACATATCCATACACACGCTAACCTGTTCGGAATAGTACATGCCTCCGGGTGTGGTGCTGCTGAGTGCCATATCCCGGATACGGTATGTGATCCTAGAATGGTACGTTATGAGGCCCAATGGAACGGCACATATTCGTGGGAGAGATATACAGCTATACGCAATGATACCGAACTATCCGAAGAGTCTTGGCGCGAACGAGAACACCCAACCCTGAGCTATGTGACACATCCACAAACAGACAGCATGTGTAGATAACAACACGTCACATCACGAGACTATGTACACACCTATGTGTGGCGACTCCCGGTTCGACCCAATCTCAGTACAGACAAGAGCGTTCTTCAGTCCTGTGCATTTAGATACACTCAAGGATGTGCCATTGAGCGTCGCCCCCTGACCTCTGATAGCGGTGTACATCTGCATACACACACATACGTGGTGTGGAATGTTAAGTGTCTTTAAGCTCTCGACTAAGCCAACTCAATACATACACGTATATACATACACGTATATACATACACGTATATAGTGTGTAGTTCATGAGACGTGACAGGGTGCTATCTGTGACCACACTCCCTGACCTCCAACTGCGCAGTACTGGGCCAGGACAGTGCGACACAAGCCATCATGCATATACCGGGTAGAGGTGACTAGGAAACCTCATCTCAGGCAGATGTATCGGATACTTCACAGTCAAACTTTGATAGTTTGTCAAGTAATCTCCTATCCGCGGTGCAAATTTTAATACCAAGACTTGGACCACAAAAACTCCCTGCGCGCTAATAGGTATTACCATGTACATAACGTTACGGCTTAGATGCCGTTACGCTCCAACATGTTACTATGAACCGTTCCGTCGACATCTGGACTGCATCTGTCACGGAAAGGTTCAGTACAACTGCCATACGTACACCTCACTTATACGTGCAAATACTCTCGTCAAATTCACCAATCGATTGAACATATAGATCCACATGCATTGCATAGCGCAAGTCGCACTTGAACAAAACATCGCGAATATAGCTCACACGCCACATATTCGCCCAAATACATGAGCATACTCGCATTCAGAGCCGAAACAGTAGGAACTTCCTGAGACGCGGCAGTCACCCTCAGCCCACACCCTAAACCCTAACACCCTAACACCCTAGTACACGCACGTGTGCACAGGCCAGGCCTGTCAGTCATATAAGTACATACCTCATCCAGGATAGGCGCATATACCACACCTAGCACAACCTTCTTCTTGATGGTGAGCCCGATGCAAACAGAGACGTACGGGAAACCGTGCACAAAGTTTGTGGTGCCGTCGAGAGGGTCCACGATCCAGGTAGGCAAATCCGTCAGTTCGTTCTTGGCTCCGGCCGCGGTCGACTCTTCCCCAATAAACCTGACAGGGGAATGTGGAGTAAACTCAAGATCAGTTGGTGGAGAGTGGAATGACAAGTAAACAAATAGGATCTATCTCGTATACCCGTAACGTAATGACTCCCATGCGGCATGCGCTCTCGCCAATAAATACGAATCGCCTGTACAGCGCGGTCAAACTCTGGTACAGAACATGCTGCTCTTCCTGCCGGTTTGAAACTGAAACCCGCCCGAAAGAAGGGACCAGTGAAGCAAATGTCACCAACGTCAAAAGTTCGTTAAATGTTCGTCAAAATTTAGCCAAAACTTCGTCAAAACTTCGTAAACGATATAGAATCTGCACAGGTTTGAGATGTTCTGTTACATCACATGACTCGTGTCATAGACGAAACTAGTTCTCTGTGTAGGTGTATCGCACACTTTGTCTCTCGCAATCGGATTATTCAAACGAATGCTTTATTCTATGTGAGTGCATGTATATAGATTTGCCCTACTTGTTCTATCCAGCATAGGCATATGAGGTGTTCAATTTGATAAGATATGAACAGAACTCATCCGAAGAGAAATCATTCATACCTCGTGACGTACACACGCGCTGACCAATCGATTATGACCACGCCTAAAAGTATAATAAACGTATGTATCTTGCGATGCTACTATGAATACGGATACCGATCAAATGTTTCAATCCAAGAGCAGAGATATGAGGCAGCGCTATGATTTAATTGACTTGCAGGTAAATACTTTATGTTGAGGTGCATATACCTTAAACGGACACGACAAAACCCCCACACACGCACACATAAGTGTACTCAAACACGTTCACACTCCTCCCAAACCTCGCCTACTCCCAAATACGCACATCAACACCTATACACAAATGCGCACAAGCATATAACCGTAAACACACTTGTGGTCAGGGTATGTCTCCAAGAGTGTCTTCTTGATGAGATCCTCACATTGCTGGTCCGTGACGGTAACCAAATCAACACTCGAATCCTTCGTCATCACATTTTTAGAGTGGTTTTGGAAAGCATCATTGATCAACTGGTGCTCAAATGGAGAAAGAAAGGCAAGTTCATTTATTAATAAAAGCAAGATGCTACTGAAGGGATGCTTACCGACAACGAAACTTGAGAACAAAACCGATATCTATCAAACAATTGATAGTCACACCCTTACATGCACAAGAGTTAACGTTACATACATACATATACATATACA
>NW_014039908.1:27228-31830 GCF_001186125.1 Sphaeroforma arctica JP610
TAAGACGTTACAACACCGATATATAACTTGATAAGCTGCGTCACTAGCCATAGAAAAACAACAATAGGTGACAAATACTTAGAAGTGGAAAGTATAGTACTTACCTTCCCTGCATCTCTCGATACCGTCTCAGCAGTTGATAAATACTTTTGCATTTCATTGAGGTCCGTCATTTTGCTACACGATATTCATATATCTTGCATCAGAGATATATCGATTTATATAAAGTAGAAAATATTTGTTTATTTTTAATGTGTTTTATCACATCACTCAAGATTTGTAGGGTTTATTAGGTTTTAGCCTTCGGTTCAAAGTTCAAACTCGTGATTCCCATTTTCTCGGAAGTATTGTATATTAGCGGATGGCCTCATCTTGTGTGCCTATTCATAATTTTAGCTTGCAACAATGTTGATTTGAAGATCAGCGTACCTATTCATAATTTTAGATTGCAACGATGGTGCTGCGGAAAACTGTTAATTTCAAAGACTCCCAAAAACAATTCGTGCACAAGTCCACACAATTGCTAGCCTAAAGACAAGACACAATGACAACAGACTATGCAAAAATAATATGGACATGCCCACCTGTTAATAAATATATAAAATAGTTTGGTGTTTATAACTGACGGAAATCTTCATACATGTTCGCTGTTCCAATTACTTCGAATTTCTCTTGTCTCAGGCTGCCTCATTTATGCCAATCATACCAGGGAATGAAACGAACGATGACCTACATGTGTAGTACATAGTATTTGATAATTATATTTGTTGTATTAATTTAATTCTCCGCTAGATTTTCCGGGCTGGAATACCTATTCTATATCGATGCCAATCATGATTATCATACAAGAAATACATGGTTTAAGTAAATTAGAAGTAATACCATTTGACGTTCATATGCTACCGCTGGACTTGACTTCAATGATAGTGATCTTCCTGAATTGCTCGCTATCCGACTTTTGTTGGTGATGGATAGTTTGCTGCATACTACGTAGAAACTTCATATGTTTCATCCTTGGTGTTATTTGGGGGGAGGGACTGGTTTTACTCATTAACTGATCTACAACAGCGTGCCTTCTTTGATGTTTGCGTAATCGGAGGGTTTGCATATCCCGCGTCAGCTTCATGATAGACGTTGTATCTTCATCATTCTTTGTTCCGCAAATGATGTTGTCTTCAGCGCCACAAACCGAAAATTCATCATCACTATATACACTATCGGCACTACCCGAGGAGCAACTTTGGTTTCCATCACTATAGCTTTTATGCTGGGAAATTGGCTGTGGCAGTGGCAGTGTCATTGGTTTAGTGCTATGCCTTGGTAGGTCTTGCCATGATCGTTGGTGGTTCGACATCCCGTTTTTTGTTATGATTTTTTTTATGTTTATGAAAATTGTGATCCACCATCGTCAATTTAATTCATTTTATATACGTTTCACAATATTTTTTTGTTCTGGCTCAAACAAAACAGTATACAGCGATGAATGATAGTCGACAGGGGCTGAGTGGCTGTCTGGCTGACAGCCTGTGAAACACGGGTTTCAATTTTTTTTAACTGATAAATAATCGTACCACCAGAGTAACTTTCGACACCACTGCACCGGCCACCATTTTTTTTTTCAAACTCACCACTGTCACCAGCAATATTTCTCACCAAATAGGGGCATAAAGATTTAGAGGGCCAAAGCCCAAAAAGGTTTAAAACCCCCCATTTTTTTAACTGAAAAAAGTGTTAAACTTAAGGGGCTCAGGCGCGATATATCTCTGGATTTCCATAATTCCATAGAGACTTGGAGCAACTTGAGGCGAAAATACTTGCGCAACCTTTATATCATTGGTTTGAACACGAGTATTCCCAAAATACAGGATGCATTCCAGTCAAAACTAAAAATAGACGGCACAATACACGGATCATAGACACGCAATGTTCGTTAAAAAAAATGCTTATGTGACAAATTCTGACTCTAACTCGGCCCTTCGCCCGCCCAAAAAATGGCACCAACTCTGATTTTTGTACAGAAAAAAATGAGTATTCGTTGCGCTATTTTTTTTTTTAAATATTTGTAAATGAACCGGCAAGTGGCCAAGAGTTTAAAGTCAACCCGAATGGGCCGCGACGACGGATCATTATTTGAGTCGACCTGCTCATTGTCATGAGTGACAGACCAGTGTTCCAAACATCCAACTTACGACTCGCAAGTGTTGAAGTCAAAGTGTCAAGTGTGAGCAGTGAGCACTGAGCAGTGAGCACAGTGAGCAGTGGGACATGGTCAAGTGACAATGTCAACTATCAACTGACAGTCAGCATTGGCAGGGGAGAGTGACAGTGTGTGACTGTGGGTGAACTGTTAGTGTTTCACTGTGTCAGACTGTTAGTGAGTCGAGTTGTCGACTCACGACGGTCGTCCTGTAGTCGAGAGTGTCGACTCCGGTAGTCCGGACTCCGGTGGGCGGTGACTTTTTTAATTAAAAATTGTTCTTTGTTTTATAGAAATAGTCAAGGACATCTCAAAGCGTAGAGCACCGACTCCACTCGCTGAGTACACAGATATTTATATACAGATTGAACCAGTGGCGAATAAGTATTTAATTGCGGTGAAGACTGAAGCGTGAAGACTAATGAGGGGCGAGGGCTGAGACCTGAGAGGCCTGCGAGGGCAGCCAGGCAGAGTGCAGTCAGTACAGAGTCAGACCTTTCTGTTTCTTTGCATTCTCGGGTCGCTGACGTCTGAAGTCTGAGCTGAGAACAGTGAACACCCTGCCCCCGGCCTAAAAGTACGTTATGTAGTCCGTTCAGGCTATTTTTATTCTCTCTCTCTCTCTCTCTCTAATAAATACAGTATTTAATACAACAACACAAGGTGTAAATATTTACAACGCCGTAAGAGTGGATGTGAACATCCTTCTCGATTTATGCCTTCGACTCATACATAATACATATATGGTCGTTTTTTTAAAAATAAATAATATTCAATATTTTAGCAGTGCACTGAAATATTTTGGGGCGGTGAGGCCGGGGGTGGTCCGTGGGGGTTTTGGAAAAGTATAAATAAATAGCCCCTCTAAATTGAACAAAAAACAACAAACAAAATGCAGAACATATTTTGTTTATAAAAATATTGTCTGTGCAGCCATTTGTCGGTGCGGACGGCGCCTGTATGTGTAAATATTAAAAATATGTAATATGATACTAATACATCTTTTGGGTAAATACCCGGGCCAGCGAGACCTTTTGTTTTGTTTTTATATAAATAAAAAGATCAGAAAAAAACACCACATGATAGTGATGATGATCATATACTTTGCCGGCTAAATAGTAGCAAGAGTAAAAATATTGTGTGAAGAGAAAATGCCATATTTATTTCCCCCTCGAAGTAAATATATTTTGATATAAGGCGGTTCCAAATCGATTTTTGTTTCTGCTAATATTTCTCCAAAAAAAGGTAGGAGGCAGGCGCTATACCCTTCTCCAAGCCAGTTCATACCAAACCAGATATACTTTTTTCCAAGAATAAAAAAACGAAAATTGGGGTTGAGTCCCAAACCCCTAACATAAATTTCGGGCCTATACCAAATTCAGTAGTAATATTTTAGTAGAGTATTATGCCAAATCAGCAAAAAAAAACAGGCAGGGGATAACAGAAACAAAAATCGACTCTTGGAACCGCCCGTGCAATAGCAGATTTTCTATTAAAAAATAGGAGGCCAGCGGAACTATGATAAACTTTTCCGGCTGCTGTCGCTGTTTTACATATCGAGTATTCCGGCTGCTGTGTGCAATTTACTGCTACATTTATATTTGTTTTTTTTTATAAAGAATAAATCTAAATCTATTTTTATACCCCCCTGGGCCGCGCGATGTGCAGTCTGCCAGTCTCTGAAAGCAAGTTGGACTCTTCACTATTGCTTTGACCAACCGGATTTTGATAATCACATTATGCCTGGATACACTTAGAGGATGCTCTATTGGGCGATACAAATATAGATTCAGTCACCGCGGCCTCAGTGCCCTTCCTGACATGTAGTAATCCGCTCGTCTATTGGATATTTATTTAAAGTCATCAGTGACACCGCGATTCCAGTGGCATTTAAAAATAGGTTCAAATTTTGGCGCGCAACACACTGGCACACTTCGAAGTCTTTAGAACATATATATTGAGTCTATATACACATATATAAGAATGAGCTGAAAACTTGAATATTATGTGTTGTATGTATTTTTTTATGTGCGTGTATGAGTTTATGTAAGTGTGTAAATATTGTATGAGTGTATGTAAGTGTGTATGAATATAATTTAGGGTATATATATGTGTGTGTGTACGAGTGAGTGAGTGTGTGCGTATACGTCTGTCTGTGTGTGAGAGACAACAAAAGAGAGGAACGCTCTCTGTGTGCGTATATATATATATATATACGTGTGTGTACGAGTGAGTGAGTGTGTGCGTATACGTGTGTCTGTGTGTGAGAAATAACGAAAGCAAAGAACGCTCTCTCTCTGTGTGTGCGTGTATGTGTGTGTATGTGTGTTTGTTTATGTATGTATGTATGTATGTATGTGTGTGTGTGTGTGTGTGTGTGTGTGTTTGTGTGTGTGTGTGTGATA
>NW_014039908.1:34132-41141 GCF_001186125.1 Sphaeroforma arctica JP610
TATATATACTATATATATATATATATATATATATATATATATATATATATATATATATATATATACTACACACACATATATATATTATTATATATATATATATATATATATATATATATATATGGATAATAGATATAGATATAGATATAGATATTATATATATATATATATATATCTATATATATTTAAATATAGATGTATATATCCTAAAAATACAAAAAATAACTCTAAAAATACTAAACCCACCATACCATATCGCAGCACAGGCGACACCAACAGGTAAATTATATAGCCGCACAGCTGCGCATAAATCTCCAGGAAGTCGTTGTGGACCTTTGTGCGCTGATAGGCAGGCAGATCGTTCTTGTTGCCGCGTCCGTTGAAGTTGAAGTCCTCGAACACCGCGAGTGCCTTGGATTTGGTCTTCATGCAGAAGGGGCCGGTGTACACGGTTTTAATCCAGCATCTGAACCTGAACCAGAGCTGTGCGGTGTGGGACAAGGGCATACCAGATCGAAATAATCATTTACTGAAAGCTGCTAGAGACCTACTTGGCAGTGAGCATATGTATGCAACTACTGAATAAATACACACGGTGTTTAACAGTAACCAAGCTCGGGCGTATGCCTGCATGCATGCTTTAAATACATAAGCCCGCCACAAGGGGGCGACTCGTAGGTAGACTGAGGAGAAACGTGAACGCACCTCTGAATGATGCAGGAACGCCAAGAGCACAGAGGTCAAGGGCGTGATGGCTGCGGTCATGTACGCACCCACACTGGACCCGAAATTAGGCGCTAAAAAGGCCGTGTAACTGGCCTTAAATCCGTACACGGTGATGAAGGTGACGATAAACTGCATGTCCTTATGGAAAGGAATCAGGAGACTCTGTAGGATCGCCCGTAGAATCTGAAAGCATTGTTGAGATGGGTTTCATTTCACGGGTTAGACATGGAATATGTGAAAACATGGGGGCGCATACATACGAAGACATGTATAAACGAAACAATGGAATGCCGATACATTGAGAAAATAATTGGTAGACGTCCATGCACAAACACCGAAGTATGCAAACTAACGTACGCCAAAATAAATGATTCTGAGTATAGAACCGTATGCAACAAGGATGTCAAACTTTGGTGCCCTAGAAGCCTGATTAAAGGCTACCGTGACCCCCGCTCATATGGTAGCAAAAAACGGGATACATACATACGAACACGTACAAGGTCACACACTCGTGCACACATGATTATGATCACATTACCTCCCTTTGAGATATCGAGAACACCCAGCGCAATGCATACGTACCGAGCTCACAGCGAGCATTCATGCGCATGGTATTCATCTGAGAGTTAACACTTGAGAGTGCCACAGCGAATACAAACAGCTGGAGACTGACAACAAACTGCGTTTTGCTACACGTATCGAAAAACGCCCCGGCACAACCCGTGTGCAGATAAATAATGATACTATATATAAAGAGTCTGTAGGAAAACACTCACACTTGATATAGGTGGAGTAGGCTACAGAAATTTGTCTCAAAACTGACCTTGTCTATATGGCCCACGTCACCGGAATATGTACAAACATACGCGTGAAGATAAAGGAAGCAGAAGAAGTCATGCACTAACCGCTACCTACATCCGTTCCATACCTGTCGCACGATGTGTGCGAACACGTGTGAGAAATGAGTACAAAAGCGTATAGAGACCGCAATCGAAGATAAAGTGTGCGTGTCTACCGCCAGCATGATGAGAACTTAGTATTAATAACCATCTGACTGTGTAGACGTATATCACACAAACTGCGCGGCCAAGGGTAGACAAGGCCCATATATATATACATACATACATTCCATTGGAAGAGTGTGCGTGAATAATTTGAAGAAAAAAAGGGGGGGACGGAGGTTAAATTTGGTACACAGAGAAGTCACAGAGAAATTAACCAAGCACGTATCACAAGGAGAGAGATGTACCAGATTACCCACATAGATCCCACATAAGCATGTTCAGATCATTACAAAAAGCGCTTGTACTGTATTGTGTGCAAGTGCACGCCCTTGAGCAGGCAAATATGTCTGCCAGATATTAAGCAAATTATAAAAGCACTATAGTTAACAAATCAACATACCATTGTGAGTATGACCACAGCCAAATTGATAGCGGTGAGCAGATTGCCGTCCAGTTCGATGGTGGCCACCACGTAGCACGCGTACATAACAAACAGCAGGAACTCGAAAAACAAGTACAGGTTGAACGCAGAGAAGCGACTCAGCTGTGATTCCGTTGGCTCTGTGGCGTCGTTCTCGCGGAAGGTGATGATACGGTACTTAAGGAAACTACAAGTGGTACGAAGGATGGGAAATGAAGGGTTTATAAAATATAGAACTCAAGAACACAAAGTGTTGGTGGGTGAGGAAGGATAAAACAAGTGATAGGTATGGACTTATAACTATATACATGGAATGTAATATTCAAGACTTGTACCTGCTCAAAAAAGTAATACATGACCCCACATTCCAACAAAACCATCACACAGGTCTATACACTCGGAAATGGGATATATTCACCTACCTACTACCAACACCGTCACATGATTCAAAATATACCACGTGTCCACACTAAATCGTTATCTACTTGTTCCTACAACACATGCTCGCGCTCAATCTTCCCTTACTTGTGGTAGACGAGCTGTCAGAAGCACAAGTGGTCGCAAGCATCAACACACCCTCGTACATTGCATACAAACCACCTGTCCCGCAGGTGTCTACACTCAGCAACCGCATAAAGACGCTCTACTAAACCCAACACTATGGTTCAATTGCAATATATGGCATACACCACATGCTTGCGCTCGATGCGTGCTTACTTATGGTACGCTAGCTCGCAGCACAGCGTGATTGCTCGCATTAACACTCCCTGGAACTTGTACGTGCCTATAGTGGCGCCGGTGACGGCGAACACAGCCGTCTGCAGAGCAATAGACGAACGCGTGTAGTTGAATGTGAGTGCGTGAGAGATATGCTATAAGTCTAGTGATTCCCCTCATGACAGGGTAGTAAGGCGAATCAATACGCAGGGATGAACTGATATTGAGTATCTTTCTATGTTTACTGTGAGAGTATGTATAGTCCAAACCCATACTGGTATGTTGTAAGAGTACGTATTGTCCATGAATATACTTGACTGTCGTAAGAGTGAACATAGTCCATGCAAACATTTGTATATAGTGAGAGTACGAGTATGTTTGTATATAGTGAGAGAATGAGTATATTTATATATAGTAAGAGTATGAGTATGTATCGTCTAACTCGTTCTTATATATTGTGAGAGTACGTATTGTACATTAATATACTTGTCGGCTGTGAGAGTATGTATAGTCCGTGCATACACTTGTATATAGTGGGAGCATGAGTATGTTTGTATGTAGTGAAAGTATGAGTATGTATTGTCCACGATAACACTTGTATACTGTGAGAGTACGTATCGTCGATGGATTTACATGTCAATACAATGTCTTCAACGCAGACTTATCAAAACCAAGATCCAGCTACGAAGTATAGTAAATTCTTTGAGGCAGCATTCTCGGGGTCTTACGCCGACGCGAGAAACACATTAAGTCTGTAGCAAAACCTGAGTGTGAAGTAACCGATACGAACATTACCGCCCAGAAAAATACAATACCACACAACACTCGGGCAACGCATCAAATGTATAGCAGGTGCTGAGCGGGGAGTGACAGTATGTTCCACCAATACCTCCTCACTAGGACGCACACCCATAGCAACTGATATATCTGTTTATATACAAACAGCACAAATAATACCGCCCTGGACGATACACCACCACAGAAAATAGGCAACCCAACTTGGAACGATACAGTTGTATACAAATCGCTGCAGTGTTCCATATGGATACACTTACAGTACGGCTCATCCGCATAGTATATACGTTGTACTGATGCAGCACGACAGAAAAGGTAGATGCTGCAACACATTCCGCGAGACAAGCGGCAATAGCACGCACGTGCTTGGTCGTAAACATGCACTATAATGTCTCCTACATACCTGCACGACATAAATGATCACCAGGAGGGGCCCGTAGAACTTGAACGGCCGCCAGGGCTGCATTTCATCCAAGCACATATACAGAAGGATGCTAAATAATCCAGAGAGACAAATTAAGAGAAACATGAATAACATGAGAATCACTCACACCCCAAGTCAAGTGTACAGGACATTCGTACCAAACTCAAGAAAATAGTCTCGTTGGCATCGAGGCGTGAATGAGTGGGAATAGGGGGTAGATAAGAATGTAAAAATATTGATATATACAGTGAGCTTAGGAGAGGGTAAGCAGGCGAGCCCGTGTAGTAACACCTATATGGGACGATGAAATTATTTGTAGTGATAATAGACTACATTGAGGTGACGATAGTACCTGGATGGGCTCGCTGAGTATGGATTAGGTGCGCTGACCTTAGGGTGACTGCTCCCATCGTAACAATGTGCTAACACTGGCATGAAGTCACGGAGGTGTGAAGACATACAATACAAATCTTGTAATACTACACCCCAGCGGCTATACCAACACGCTGACAAATGAATATTATTTAGCTTGTATTTCACCATGTGCATACCTATGACAGAATCCAATGGTGACTTCATGGAACGGATTGGTGAAGAAGATCCACACGGCCTCAAACTTAAAACTCGCGCAGTTGGACGGGTCGTCACCCAACGGCACAAGCCCATACACCACAATCAGATATACCACCGTGGAGAAGCTCAGACACAGAGCCAGGCACATGAGGAATAGCGAGATGTTGACCTTGAACGCATACCTAAGTAGTGCAGGTATGACCTGTGTGTGCACGCAGTGAGTACGTGAGGTGAACATCTACGGACGCACATGCTGTGTACACGTACCAATGTGTATGTACAGAACTTCAGGTGACAGAATTGCATTGGGTGTTGAGCAAATGAAGTGCACATGCAGTAAACACACATGCGTGCCCAACGATAGGAGATATAACGGGGCAAAGACCAGTCTCGTATGCGTGGATGGATCGTTGGAGACCACCGCAATACGCAAAGGGATATGTAAATTTGCACGCAAAGTAAGAAAATATTCGTGTGCGTCTGTTGACCAGTATATATGTGTGGTTGCATCGTCCATAACACATACCTTGAAGTCAAAGAGGTTTATAGCGTTCACTTTAGACCTCCCATAACTGATGCTTATTTCTGGTTGGTGGACGTCTTTCTCCACATCATATCTCCTTTTCCGACCAACTGGCGGATATTCCCACTCGTTCTCCTCGCACATATTCTGTAAAATACACCACACATAGGAGTTAGGCACTGCAGCCCTATTATCGAACACAGGCCCAGCCACGCATGGGAGAAACCGTACCGCAAAATAAACTCGCACAAAGTAACATCTCCAAATATATATTCATACAGAGTATAAAGGGATGCTCTCTAATAGATAAAAACCTTAGACAAGTCCGCATCGACTGCTTAGTTCTCCTTAATATCTAGTTGGGATGCTATGCATCTAGCAACTACCTCGTATACTGGATGGGATAAATAAGTATAAGGCTCAAACAAGTTCGGCTTTTGCGCTCAACTTCGCATTCTCCACGCCCTGTATGAGCATTCCGGCACAATACATCAAACCAGGCAGACCTCGATTTAGCCGAGAACAGAGAATCATTGGTTTTGCCCAATAATGCGACCAATCGAATGGTATGTCGACGAGCTATTCCAACAACCACAAATATGTACGTGACTTGCACATATATCAGCCGGAGTGAGTGGCTCGTCCTGACGCAATCCAGCAGATTTGAGGGGTATAAGCACCTACTATATCCCTATACGCAACACAGTCCACGGAAGTAATTCCTGCCATGCACAGGCACTCAAAATAAATGTGTGACCATTCAGAAAGCAATCCTTACATGGGCATGATATCCCATGCAATATACACACGTACCAACAAATGTGAAGATGTGATACACTAAGCTGCGTGATCTTTCACTGGCATGCGTACATGCTTATACGACAAGAAAACAGGCCCCAGAACACGTAATTGCATAGCCTTACTTGCTTGTTGTCAATTGATGACCACCTATGTGTACACATAAATATGTACGAACCACCTTATTTCCGTTTTTGCATTACATCACAATCTATCTACAAACACATTTCTACACACTCCTACATTTTCATGATACGTTTATGATCATGATATCATTCTTTTGTCATTCTTTCCACATCCACATATCTGCACATTCCCCCCCTTTTATAGTGTCATTGACGAACAAACTATCCACATACACATACCTACTCACACCCATACATTCGTAACCTTGACTCACATACGCGTATCTGCACGCATCCACATTTTCATATAATCATTTTATAGCAGATTATCCGTTTACATAAACAAAAATATGCACCTTACATTACCTCTATATGGTCATTCTATACCTGTCTACCCACATACACATACCTGTACACTCCGTGGCTTTCCCATGGTCATTTAGTACCAGTCCACCTATACATACACACATGAACAACTACATACTACACTATCTGAATATACATACTACATTACCTACATATAGTCAGAATATAATAGTCTAACAACATACACATACCCGTACCCACCCTTAATCGCACATAGTCATTTACAGGCATATATCCCGACAACCCCTCACCTTCATATTATCATTCTGTTCCAGAGCAATCGTGCGCTGGTCCGCTCCACAGACGACCCACATAAACCACCAGGGATGGCAGGCGTTGTACTTCATGGGATCGTCTAACTTGTCCAGCCCTTCTCCTGCGTTGATACGACAGAACCCACACAACGGCACACGCTGTCCTTGTATGGGGAATGGCCACCACCACAGGTGAGCGTATCTAGGCAATGCACGAGAGAAGGAGTAGCAAAGGAGTACACGTGAACTGTACATGTGAGAAGTAGATACCAATGAACTACAT
>NW_014039908.1:41287-44946 GCF_001186125.1 Sphaeroforma arctica JP610
AGAAAACAATGAACTACACGTGAACTGTGCATATGAGAAGTAGATAACAATGAACTACACGTGAACTGTACATGTGAGAAGTAGATAGCAATGAACTATACGTGAACTGTGCATGTGAGAAGAAGATGGCAATGAACTACACGTGAACTGTACATGTGAGAAGTAGATAGCAATGAACTACACGTGAACGATATATGTGAGAAGTAGATAACAATGAAGAACACGTCCATGATACGCGTGAAAAGTAGATTACACTGGAATATACATGAATGTGTGAATGTGTGAATGGTGAGGTTACCTAGACGGTGTATGTTAGAAGTGTTGTAGTGATGCACAATGATGTTATTTTGAACTGGCGGATATTCTAGGACTAGAGTATGTCGTATGCACTATGTCCGCCCTTCTAGAACTGTGTGATGGATATATGTAAGACTGTCTTTCATTTATACGAGGTTCTGACCTGGGGTATGGTTAGGCCGAGAGGCACTACACCCTATTACCCGAGTATATAATACCCTTCCTCCACATTAGTAGGGATAACAATGTAGCTGAAACCTACAGATCCAAGTAATCAGGACGAAACAGACAGATAGAAGTGATTCAGCGAACCACAACCCACCACACACGCATGCACACCTCGGCCCTAGATCAGCACCATTGTTGTTTCTGTCCTCGTTTCGGATCTCATAACGTGTGCCTGCATGCGTAGTACCACTATACACAGGCTGTTTGTCTATGGCCTGAGCTGTGCTCATTTGCACCAGATTCTTATTCGGTGGCTTATCCAGATCCTCTTCCAGTACAGCTACATTGCCATCCAGATGCTGGCCTCCATGCAGATTCGATTTCCCCATCCCCTTCTCGGATTGTGTTCTTGTGTCGTAATTTGCGTTTGTTTTAATTTTGTCGCCTACGGGTGCACTAGATGTAGACCCTTTTCCTTTCTCTACTTTTTTTTGTGTGTTATGGCCCGTGTCTATATCTGTTATATCACGTGAGGGTGTATTAGATGTAGATGCCTTATGTGTCGATTCAGAGTCAGATGCATTATGTGTAGTGTCAGGGTCAAATGATGTCTCATCGACTGTAGTGCTATTACCGTCGCGCAGTATGGTTTCCGTGTCCTCTTGGGAGTCTGACATGATGTACTTGCTATGTTCTAACACATACAAGGGTGCTCGTTAAACGCATAGTATAAGCACTCTTGTTCGCGCTGTCGACTCTTACGTGTGTGATCCGTGAATATATATGTACAGCATATGTACCATTTTTCACATTCGTCTTTCAAAGTTGAGTTTCTCCTTTTGTATTTTTATTTATTTATTATTTCACGGTTTAATTACTCAAGGAGTATTGGTCTCGGAGACTCCGACCCTCCGTCCTTCGATTGGAGGAATCGGAAGCCGCTCAGTTGTTGGTATGACATTATGTACGATCGTCGATCGTACAAACGTTCTCAACCCGGTTCCAACTTGTCCTGAAATGAGTCATCACCTGTGAGCCTTGAAACCTCTTGGGCCCGATTGCTCTGTAATAGTATACGACACATTTTTGGTTTTCCTGAAAGACATGTCGCGATATTGTCGTATGCATATCCAATTTGAATAATACATATAGGCAACAAAGACATGACATGTCTTACCAAACAGTAAACCCGTAACATGATACCAATTGCATCAGCCATAATGCCCATTGCCCATCACCCCCCGAGAGTCAATGTCATTCTTTGAGCAGTGACCACACCACGCCAGGCGGCCCAACCTGACAGCTTCCATCCCCAGGGGCCCAGCGTCCAGGCCTGAGCAAGACGGGCAGGCCGGCAGGGGACAGATAGGGAACCACAGAAAACGTTTACGTTAACGATTTTAATTTTCTCTTGGGCACTTATCATAAGCTCATTTCTTGCCTTGCAAGTCTCTTGTGAGAGCTCAGAGCTGGGACTGGGGAGTTGTGTGCGGCAAAGTTATTAGTTTTCATTTTGACTGCCCATAGCCTTCAAATCAAATGCGAGGAAACAACTGACGAAATATTTTCAGCTCCTATTGACATTCTCGCAACAAGTGTTTTTTTGTTTTAAACAAAAACAAATTTTCATTTTATTTTTTAAACTTATTTTTAAATACGCAGTTCTCAGTTGAGACTTGAGTCAGTTCTGACTTCTGACTTCTAAATTTGGGTAAGCACCGAATGAATAATTGATCAACACGAAAAGTAATAAATACACTTCTTCCATAACCCTCTGAAATATACATTCTTCCACACGTGACACACTTGAAACTTGTTGAAAGTGGGAATTTTGCGTATAATGTATTAGTACATATGTATTCCGGTATTCCCCCGCAATTTAACCGCAAACTCCGGCGAAACATACAATGAAACGACCACACAACTTCACTCTGGTTGAGTCATACTGCATATAAAGACTCAGACGGAGCGATTCCGGATAAATTCCCAAATTTAAAATCAGTATTTCAACGGCTCATCGCCGATCACTGTGGTCGACAGATCAGTCTTGTTGCTATTATTTTTTTTAAACAAACTAAACACGTCTTTCAGTCTAGATTAAGAGTAAAAGGCTCAGACAAAAACAAATCACTCGAAGAGTTACTGTTATAAAATATTACATATCATAATCTACTCATTATAGGATTCGCTATTGTATTGTACGATATTTTGCCAGAGATATGTAGATTGAATCCCTATCATTGGTGAAAATACTAAAATAGGCATTGTCATTGACACTCTTTTTTTCTTACAAACATTATGATAACAAGCCATGTACGATGTGTCGGCACGACGTTTTATTTTTTACAGCTATGTTGCCGTTGTATGGGGTCGTCTGTACTAAATTTGCTGTTTTTCATACAAAACAATAAGAGTTTGAAACCAACGAGTTTGGCATATACAGTCATCAGTTCCTTGAGGTCCTAATGACCTGGCCTACACTGAACCCGAGACAGGCGTCAGGTCTCAGACCATCACGCCGTCACCCATAGGCCACACATATTGTTTAAACCTATAACCCAAAGGCGCAACTGCTCTTTTTAATGTATTTTTTATTAAAAATACAGAGAGTCAGAGAGCAACGCTTTAAATAAATATATACAGATTAATTTCTTTTTGTTGTTCTTTAAATGCCTGACCCGGACAAAGACATTTGTTTTTATATCCATATGTTTTCTCATCTATGTTAATACTTTCTTCACACATAAGTTGACGTATTAATACAGTCGTACACAACTAACAATGTTCTATTTTCAGAAGGCTATGCATTTTAAATAGTCAGCTGACCAGCTGGTCGCGTTCATTGTTCCAAGTTAAATAAATATTGTCCGTTCGGCTGTCTGCATTTTTAGAGAGAAAGGCACATTAAAGGAACCCAGGGTTGTATCAAATACGTAAGTAAACATTGTAATGCGAAACAGGGCATCACACATACATAAATAAGGTTCCGCAGTAGGAAATCAAGCACTTTGTCCCGCCGAACTTTTAGATGTCCAAGTGCATCTCGCTACCTGTAAAATTTATTTCTCTAATCCTCAATGTGTGTTGGAAATACAGGCTAATGAAACAGATTGTTTTAAAAACATATTTGAGTATATTGAATATATATATATATATATATATATATGTATGTATGTATGTATGTATGTATGTAT
>NW_014039908.1:46026-53073 GCF_001186125.1 Sphaeroforma arctica JP610
TGTGTGTGTGTGTATATATATATATGTGTGTGTGTGTGTGGGTGGGTGTGTATGTGGGTGTGTGTACGTATATGTGTGTGTGTGTTTATATATATATATTGATATCGGTACCTAGGAAACTATTTTTGTTTTCGCATTATAAAATTGTTTTTGTGTTTTATATTATCTTGCTATCATTTTTGTCTTTGTAAGTCAAATGCTTATGTTATGGTTATCACTCTCTTTGCACAGTATACACGGTCGCAGATGTGAATTTTTTCCAAGACCTTATTCGTCTACCGCCGTTATGACAACCGCAGAGGATCGGCAACACTTAGAAACTCTCGTGGAGGATATCACCTCCACAGGTCTCGTCACTCTCAATGACTCGCATTTGAAACAATTAAAGACGGCATGTCGCAAATCAGATTCGAATCTGCGCTTCGCTTTCGATCGGATCTGGCGGCAACTGAACAAAGACCATGCTCAGATTCGATATTCATGTGTGAAGGTGTGTGCACCCCTTCATAAGTTGTATATATATATGTCATTTCCTAATACTTTATTTATAAATCAGGCGCATATACGTAGCACATTGTTGACAGGATTAATTCCATGGACTGCTGAGAGCCTATCAGACTGCATGCAGACAACTCTCTATTGTGGGCAATTTCGCCACCATATGCATACCTAATCTAGTCATATCTATACCTAGTGTAATCATATTTATACCTAGTTTATTCATATTTATATCTTAGTTATCATATTTATACCGAGTGTATTCATATTTATACCTAAGTTATCATATTTATACCTAGTGTATTCATATTTATACTTAAGATATCATATTCATACCTATTGTATTCAAATTTATACCTAAGTTATCATATTTATACCTAGTGTTTTCATATTTATACTTCAGTTGTCATATTCATTGGTGTATTCATATTTGTATCTAAGTTGTCACAATTATACCAAGTGTTTTCATATTTATACTTCAGTCACAATATTCATATCTAATGTATTCATATGTATATTTAATGTTATGATATTCATACCTGGTGTATTCATATTTATAACTAAGATCATATTTATACCAAGTGTCTTCATATTTATACTTCAGTTATCATATTCATATCTACTGTATTCATATTTATACCTAAATTTATCATATTCATACCTGGTGTATTCATATTTATACCTAATTTTATCATATTTGTACCTAGCTTATTCATATTTATACCCAATGTTTTCATATGTGTACCTAGTGTAATCATATTTATACCCAATGTTATCTTTTTTTTGCCTAGCGTATTTATATGTATACCCAGTGTATTCTTCTTTATACCTAGTACACCCAATGTTATAATAATATTCTACCAGGTGTATTCATATGTACACCCAGTGTATTCTTCTTTCTACTTGGTGTATTCATATCTATACCCAATAATAACGTTCTTATACCTAGTCTAATCACGCCGGCCACAAGTACAACATGCGTCCTGGTACACCTGACTGAAATACTTCCTTTAACCGTATCTCACACTGACATACCACTCCTCAATCCTGCACCATGCCTGTGTGTCGTTACAGGTGATAGACGCACTCTTCCAACGGTCGCATCTCTTCCGCCAACTGCTGCTAGATGACGTGCACGAGTACTTTGCGCTCACCATCGCATTAAACCCAAAGACCAAACTACCAAAGCCAAAGTCCACCGCACGGATGCTACGGCGACAGACACTCATCTGCTTCAACCAGTGGCATGAGAAGTACCATGACCAACACAAGAAGCTTGTGCTGGGGTTTAAGTTTCTGCAGAACAACGGTATGCTTGGCTGTGCGTAGGAGAAATGATAACTATACGTTACCCACTGTGACATAGTATCTTAGCTGCTCAGGTGCCGATGGTCTGAAATGGTTTGGCGATCGTATCGGTTGGTTATCGTGATTGAGAGATCGAATGCGGTGGCACTCGCGCGATATGCCTCTGCATTCTTTAGTGATATATATTGTCTTGTGTAGCTGAGCACCCCAGCGTGTTCATGCACCTTGATGTAAGTAGACTGCTCGTCTAGGTATTTGTTGGCTGGTTGTAATGTGTGTAATCTTCGGGTTTAGGGATGTTCACCGTTCGGACGGAGTGTTTGTATTTGAATATTGAGATTAACTCCATTGTGTATTGGGACTTGGCCTTCAAGGAACTGTCAGTAGAACCAGACCTACTGACTACGCTTACCCACACAGCACCGGTAGTATTCTCTTTGCCGACTCAGAGTGTTCTAAATCATACGCATGCTTGCATGTAGATTTATCTTCGTGTATACAGCTGTTCTCCAACATCCGGCCTATACAGTGCGGCTGGTGTCAGTGGTCGTGTACTGGTGACGCTAACCTGCACACAAGTAAGAATACGTATACACACCTGCACCTGCATAGTCCAGTACTGAATCTAAACGTATTGTTCGGTTGTGCTGCAGGTGGCATTGACTTTAGTGATTTGGGAGAGGATGCCGGCATGAGTGCTGTGGAGCGGCAACGCGCACGCGACAGAGCACGTGCTGAGCAAACGAAGGCCCAGGAATTGTACCAACGGGCCGCCAGAGAGATAGCCGACCAATGGGATAGCGTGGAAATTAATTTGAGCCAATTGGAAGCCAGCGTTGACCTCATGCGTGAGCAGAGGCTGTGGGGTGTTGATACCATCGGACCCACCCGCACAGACGGTACAAAGAAGGACGAGGTCACAACACCAATGAATACGGAGATACCACAGACTGGAGAAGAATCAAGTATGCACCTGGATCAGCAAGTGAGGTCTATAAATAGCACTGGTTCTAAAAATAGCACTAGTTCTAAAAATAGATCCGCGTCAGCCGAGCCGTCGGTGGACGCGCCGGTACTGTCGGCGGTGCGAGAGCACGACCGCGTGCTAAGGTACAAGCACGTACTGATGGTCAACACATGGGTGGATGCTTTGCTAGGCGCTGTGCGTTACCATGGTAACCAAACCGGTACGAACACCACGTCATCTAGCAGCGCTAGGGGCCATTCCACCAGCCCAACAGACACCACTTCTCAACCGCTGTCACACCGTGTAGGTGTACCAACGGGGGACAGTTCCCGTGCGCAATCAACCGGGAGAGACGGCCGCACAACCACAGCCCTGGGTGCAGCTTCACCTACTACACAGCCTCACCCACAGGCCCTGCTGAGTCGGGCTGTGGCGCTGCAGGTGCGGTGCCAGACACTGCTCAAAGCAGTGGTGCAGATGGGCGTCGACGTATCGCCGCCCAAATGCAGATCACTGGCCATGGCAACTACTTCGGACAATGTATGGGGGGGTGTACTACCTGTGGCAGTTTGCCTGATCGTTAGGTGTTCGTGTCCGGGTGCGGATAAGTTTCTTTCTCATAGCTTCCAAGTTCACCAATATTCTACCACTCTTCTGGTCTTTTTCCAATGTATGTGTATGTCTTTCATCTGCTTCTGATGTATTTGTATGTCGTTCATCTTTTTATGTCTCTCATCGTCTTCTAATGTATGTGTATGTCTTCCATCTTCTAATGCATGTATATGTCTTTCATCTTCTTTTAATGTATTTGTATGCCTTGTTTCAGTTGGCTGATTCGACAGCTGAGCAGAAAGAGGACAAAGCAAGCAGTGAGACGGGGTGGTCAGTGTTCAGTTACGCGCGCGATGTGCAGAAACGCGAGCCCACGCAACAGCACATACAAATCACGCTCGAGCAGGACGAGGAACAAAGGTGTGTAGTTAAACGCGTTTGGTATGTAATTAAACGCGTTAGGTATGTAATTAGACATATGGGCTATTAAGGATCCTGCATATGCACCATAGTGTCTGCTTAACTCGGCTTAGGAGAGTGGTTGACACCTACATGCAGGTCTATCCATCGCTTGAGAATCGCTACAAAATACACACATGCTGCCCACATAGACACACATACTGCCCACCCATACATACCCGCTTCCATCACAGACTCGCATACACCTACGACAATAGCAGATCAAAGGCAATCGATCCCACAGCGCAAGTCTTCAAAGCCCCCGCACGCACCACCGCCATGGGTGCGGCTGTGCGGATCAAAGAGGGCGTGCCTGTCATGCCATACGATACAGACCTCGAGTACTGGGAGAGCAAGACGGTCCCTATCAACGTCGGCCTTGTGGGTGGGTGGGTGTGTGTATGCGCGTGTGTATACGGAGGACCTTGGGTGTGTGTGTGTGGGCTGCTGCACGTGTGCGTTGATCGCTTTGGCTACTGCAGGGGTGTGTGTACTTAAAGTACAGGCGCACCTGTGTGGGATCTGCGGCTTGGCATACCATGACATACGTCACAGTCCTTCTATGTATGAGAAGTGTGCGTCATCATCCCAGACTGTTGGTGTATAAGTATGTCTACGTGTACAGCCGTGTGCGTGTGTGTGTGGTGGGTGTATAAGTATGTCTACGTGTACAGTCGTGTGCGTGTGTGTGTGGTTGGTGTATAAGTATGTCTACGTGTACAGCCGTGTGCTTGTGTGTGTCGTGGATGTATAAGTATGTCTACGTGTACATCCGTGTGCGTGTGTGTGTGTGTTGGTGTACAAGTATGTCTACGTGTACAGACGTGTGTGTGTGGTTGGTGTATAAGCATGTCTACGTGTACAGTGATGTGCGTGTTTGTGTGTATAAATTGGTGTGGGGTTTATGCTTGAGCAAGTATGTGTGCATTTATGCAAGCGATCTCGTTTTCCAAAGACTAGTGTCATATATATACATTAGTACGTCACCGTCCTCCGATTCCAGTAGAAAATGTTTATTCCTCTGAAGTCATAGTTGCGTTAGTAGAACCACAATGTGATTGTGCCATAGTAAGTGAACAGATTGAGGTGTTTCGCGACCGACTAAGTCTGTCATAGCTCTGAGCACCAAATGATTTCCCAGACGGCCATCCCTTCGCTACACACGTACTTGTTCATGGGACATTCACGCGATGTTTCTGAAGCACCGTTGCTATGGATGAATCTAGGCATTTGAACATTGTCGGCGATTCACATCTGTATTGTACTGATATGTAGTTTTTCTGATGCAGATGACATCGACCACAGGTTCTGGAGTAGTAGTGAGAGGGTGGGAGAGGTAGATGCCGCATTGTTCCGAACAAGAGTTCGTTACCATGATAACGAGTTTGTACCTGTCAAGTGGGTAAGTGTTGCATACGATCTATCCCTTTGTAGTCACATATACTCATACGTATGTACGTTGTATATGAATCCGCTCAGACTATCCGGGCGCCAGACCAAGAAGGCTGAGTTACACGTGCGATTTTCTCACACACCTTGAGTAGCGTTCTTTTCTCGATACGATTGAGTTTCACATACATATATACATATATATATATCATCGATTACCTCTATTGTAAATACCGCCCTATATATATATATGTGTGTGTGTGTGTGTGTGTGTGTGTGTGTATGTATGTATGTGTGTATATGTATGTATTATTTATATATATTATTATATATATATTATATATATATATATATATATATATATATATGTAATTATGAGGAAATAAATACATTATCTATGACACATACAGGCTTGTAGAGCACCTTTGCCGACTGGCAAGCTGTGTGCCCGCCACGACCGCAAGAAATGCCCCATACACGGCCCAGTCATTGCGCGTGACAGTGAGGGGGTACCGAACAGCCCCACACCGAACGCAGAAACCCAACAACCCGATGGCAATACTCTCCTCAACAATGGGACGTCGGCCGACCCGACAGGTGCTGAGTCTGATGGAGCTGCTCAGAGTATAGGGCAAACGGGTATGGGTGCGGATGTGTATGCGAGGTTTGCAGGTATAGGTACTCAAGCGGATAGGAGTGGAGCGGGCGCCGGCGCAACATCTAACAGTTTAACTACCAGCCAAACCACGGGCACCAATCACACCACCACAAGCACAGCCCACAGGCAAGATACACAAGACACCGGTGTGCAGGATAACGCCCAAACAACAGTTGCCCACACAGCGGAACAGCCTCTGTGGGAGAGTGTAGCGCAAGATATGGGCATTACAATGCCATCAGACGGGAGTGAGCCGTTAAAGGAGACGCGTGCAAACGCGTTCGCGTCATCAAACGCTGTGGTAAAGGGGGGGTTTGCTGAGCTTGGGGATGGACAGGCGAATGCAGTTGTGCGGATAGGCGAACCACACAGTGACATGGCGTCGCTGAATGGTGGGGTTGGCATAAGGGGTAGGAGTAAGAGGAAAGCGGCGGACGGAGGTAATAGCAGTAGAAAACCAGCCAAGAAAGAGAGTGCCCTGGCGAAGGTGAAGGACGATGTGGAGGTGATGAACGAGCGCAGGCGGAGACGGCTGTTTAAGGGCAGGCTGTATGATGCCGCGGTCAAGCTGGATTTAGAAGAGCAGAAGAAACACGCGGACAAATTTGGGAACCAGTGGCAGTACTACTAGGACTTGATAAACGTCCGATACACGGCTAAGGTAGTTATACAGAAATGAATGCTCAAGCAAGTTGCAGAGTCGAGCACTCCTTAGAAATGTGTGTTTGTTGCGCATGCAAACTGTCGTATGAGATATGAAGCTTCTGCAAATTGCAAATGGTGCTTATGTTTGAACTCACTGGTTTTGTGCGATTAGATTGGCTCTCAGATACCTGTATCCATTGTTTTCTGCCAATTTTCAGTCATAAGGGTACTATACTACGATGTTGTAGCTAATGATCTGCGAGTAAAAAGTATACGACACTATTTTTCCAGCATATACAGGTTTCTTAAAAATTATTCCTATGCATAAATTTCTGTACGTGCCTTTTGTTGATGTAAGTACATAGTTAAAGCACGTTCTCAGTGGTCAGTGGGGCCCTGATATAATGAGCATCATCATTCATGTCCATTCATTTGTCGGTGAAACAACATTCTCAGACAAATCTATATATTAGACTCCCATGTAAATCTATAATAAATGAGTCTACATATTATTCTATGTATATATATTTATCTAAAGATATGACCCTATGTATATATTCCTAGCTGAGAA
>NW_014039907.1:0-16205 GCF_001186125.1 Sphaeroforma arctica JP610
TATATTGCACAATATCCTGATGTAGATCGCAAGCACATCAATAACGAGTCACTTGGGTAAGGTTTTGGGCAACCTTCTTGAGCACTCGTCTAATTGCTGCCCTGCAATTGGACACAATTGGTGCAAATGATCACAACAAGGCGGATTCCACAAATTGTTTGTACAAATTCTAGATACCCCTCACTTGCGCGTTAGCTTCATACTCCTTAAGAATACAGTCACTATTACGTCCAGTTGCCCACGAACGGACTTCACTGCAAGCTGAGCACATATGTGCAAACTTTGGATAAAAGGCTCCAGAAATTTATACCTCGCCCAGATACATATCAACTTTTGAAGCTTGCGTACGTAGAAAGATACTTTGATCATAATGCACGTAGCACAAGCGCATTCGAACACACGACCCATCGCTGAGTAGGTAGGCGTGTGTGTGATACGTGCATTGCCAGACTGTCTTGCATACAAGTAGAAAACCCACGCATTTTTCAACATGATTCTGTGTTGATTCTGTGTATACTTCATGCAATAACAAAAAGCTTCGACAATGATTGTATGCTAAATATCTGATTTAGTACTACATATGGAATATACACGGGATCACAATGCAAAAGCACTACACTGCGGGCTACACACTAGTGTGTCGTAGACACAGATAATAGCACCAGGAGTAGCCCATATATAGCACGCTCAACATGTCACATAAAAACAAAGTATTCGTGTTAGATTTGTGTTATGAACACATGCCCATTGTAGTATCCATTCCAGGAAATGGTACATCATGCAGATACCTATCGTAGCGATCAGGTGACGATTTTCATGAAGTACAGTACTGTCGTAGGTGTTTGTGAGATAACTATATGCCTATTCAAGCAGAAACCCTTGTGATATACACATACCCATTGTAGCAAACACAACAATCACTCTGCTCCTCGTCGATTGCTAGGCATGGTTGTACAGCCAAACCACCACCAGGCAACTGAGCGTGTTTAGGGTCATCGCCGGAGTGCTTGTCCGGACACTCTGTATCGCCCCTATCCATAGTTGATCTGCGACTAGATGGTCATCTATAACCTAATTGCGCCCTATACTGATACTCGCAGGTGCCACCTTGGTTTATTTTTTAAAGTCTTATAACCAACGGGCACTGTATTTCACAAGAGGCATGAAAGGGGTCTAGATCCGTGCGTGTGCTGGGGTGTGCTGGTGAGAGTGTGGGTGTGAACTTCTACTGAAGAAGAGGAGATACGTATTTGTGAGTGTGCAAATGTATATATGTATGCGCGTGGACCAATTTAAATACTATACACGTACCGAACCTTCACATTGGCATTCCTTAAGATGTAGAAATATAGAATTTCGGCAAGAACTTCTATTGAACACTACTATCTTGAGTTCCATGAACCGGAAGCAAAGCCAATACTTTAGCAGCATGAATATCTTATACTTCACTAGCACCGCATACTCTGTACTATTTATATATACTCTGCACTGTACTGTACACTCCTCCGTCACAGGCAATGGTGAAGCTATTCAGCAATGCTATATGGCACTATACGCCACGATAGTTTTAAAAAAGTTATATATAAATATAGCCCTCCAAGTTTATATAGGTGATGAACGATTGCGTCAGCATTTTCTGAATGAGTCCCCTGGACATCAGCTCAAAAAGTCAAAATGCTATACGTTAACCCCCCAACTGATACAGGATGGGTGCTGAAATCAAGACAGATAACGTTTATCCGTTTGTACACGTTTACGCTTACGGACGGTGTTTATGGAACACTTTCGTGTGCAGACGTGCAGGCGTTGGCCCACTTTAAGTGGTCGCTATGTGTGCAGTGTAGTATCCACTTTAACGCTGTAGATTAGGCGACTATATACAATCGAGTAAACCTATACTACATGCTGGATTACTTTTGTCACTGCCTGAACTACATACTGTGTTATTATTGTCACTGCAGACTTGCCTACCTGTACGGTCTGGTCAAGTGGCGTCACTCTCGTGTCAGAATAGCAGCTGTTGGTTTACACTTGCATCTGCAGCGGATGCGGTGGTACGTTTGCGTAGTATAAGTGCATGGGGTCTAGTCAAACGGTGCCACTCTCTCGTGTCAGAATAGTAGTATGCACCTTCATGTGCAGTGGATGCGGTGGTACGTTTGGGTAATATTTGTACATGGCGTCTGGTCATATGCTGTCACTCTCGTGTCAGAATAATAGGTTGCACCTGCATAGGTAGTGGTTGCGGTGGTACTTTTACGTAGTATATGTACATAGGGTCCGGTTAAGTGGTGCCACTCTTCGTGTCAGAATAGCAGTTTGCACCTGCAAAGGTAGTGGTTGCGGTGGTATTTTTACGTAGTATATGTACATAGGGTCCGATTAAGTGGTGTCACTCTTCGTGTCAGAATAGCAGTTTGCACCTGCATAGGTAGTGGTTACGGTGGTATTTTTACGTAGTGTAAGTACATAGGGTCTGGTCAAATGCTGTCACTCTCTCGTGTCAGATTAGCAGTTTGCACCTGCATATGCAGTGGATGCGGTGGCGCTTTCGTGTAGTATATATACATAGGCCTAGTCAAAGAGGCCACTCTCTCGTTTGTTGTATTGCTAGTTCTCAATCGGTAGTTACGTAAAGTGGATGTGGTGATAAAATAAAAAGTAGAGTTGCAACTAAAAAATCCTACACGATAGGTAGGGGTAGTGTTTTCTCAATTATCCGCTGGGAAGTAGTCACGTTATATTTCGTGACAACAACATAGTTCCCATTCAGTGTGTCAACTACAGCTAAGTATTTTTCATGCACTCGAATGTAACTGAATAGCCCCTATTGATGTGGCGCGATCGGTACGTCTTCACTGCACGATGCCTGCTGTAACGGAGATATAGAACAAGTGGAGTTACTGCTTTATCAGGGCTCCGATGTGAATGAGAAGAATTTTGTCGAGGTGAGTAGGGAGACAGCTTAGTATTGAAAATGGAATCTAGCGAAAATGTGCCCAATATGCATAACACAGACTTCCAGTTTGATAAATTGTATATGGAGGAGTCCCAATTCCGCCGAATCAATCCCAGTCGAAGTTTGCCCCACGTGCTTGTAGCGAGCTGAATAGTTGTATTAGATACATCTGACTTTTGGGCGCCTGTATATTGAGATCTGATGCATATCAATGGTTGGTTTGGTCATAGAATTCTGAATTAGATGGTATACACAATATATATTCGATCGTGCTATCCCCTCGGTTGTCTTTTTGGATACTATGGCGTAATCGCTACATACATTCGCTAGGAGCAGTCATCCGACCACCGTGACTCTATAACTTCAGTTATCCATTGGTGCTGATCAGGCTTCTTGTGGTTGTAATCGGCTAAACAGTTATTGTAAACATCCACTCCAGTATGGAGGGAGAGCTGAGTACCGTTCAGTGGAAAACGCATTTCGTATGTATGCAAATCTCTGTCACACCCGGGAGATAATCAGCGGTAATTGTAACTACAGCTGGCTTGTATGTCTCATAACTGTTGGAGGAAACTTCAGCCACTACATTATGCCTGTCGAGAGGATCATAGCGAAGTTGCGATTTTATTACTCGAAGCTGGTGCCGACATAGATGGCTCAACTGAGGTTTGAGCGATGTCTGGGTATTGCTACTGTAGTTTTCGGAGGGACATGTTTCAGGCTGTGGTGCGGCAGGCGTTTGGGTGCTGGTAGGAAGTGTATAGTTATAGCAATTTCGAGATTGCGTTCTCTCATACTGCTCAAATATATGGCAGTATAAAAAGATAGTGCAGCTCTCGTCCTGGTTTGTGGGGTAGTACAATCACTACTCCACAACATTTGTGAGTATGCTACACGCCTGCCACGCATGGGCGTCTTATGACGATGCATGGCCTGTACAGTGCGGTAAAAATGAATCATTATCTATCAAATAGAACATCTATGATTCTAGTGTCGAGTAATTGTAGAGTGTCTCCCCTAGTTGGCGTACTTCTCATGCGTAGCGACAATATGGATTTTGGTTAAGCATGCGGAAGTTTGAGTTAGTTTGGTTCTGGTTGTTGTACAACTGTGCTTATAATCGGGCTGTCCACTGGCGCACTATGTGAATTGACACTAGACACTGATAGTACTATGATAAATCTAGGGGTTTATGGAGAGTAATTTTAATCATGCACACATTGAATCTTCTACCAGCATTTAATAAACACTCTTCACCTCGACGGTGGTAGATCAGTTTCACATCGCACACGGTCTCAGACATATTATTGATTTAGAGGGCGCGTGTACAATACAACACAACCCGTGGAAATAAGGGGCATATGCGATGCTTATATCACGTTTGTCTTGCACTTACCAGGACGGTGCGAGACCACTACACTATGCTTGCAAAGGAGGCCGGCTGCACGTTGTGGAGCTGCTGGTTTCTCACGGTGCTGGTTTGGAGCTGAAAACTGAAGTGAGTTGTTTTGAGTTTATTATCGTGTTGCTACGTAAGATGCCAGACCATACGACACATTGTTATGGGATGTTGTAATAGATAGCACGGTACGCTCATATCGCCTGTATACGTTCTTTCTGAATGAGCTTTGCATTGTTTCCAAATATACAGATGTCGGACTAACAAATGCGCTGTTCTAGTTCGATGTAAAGAATTGTATATGTGCTCATTAGCTGTACTGCTAGGCGTGTATTTTTGCTTTTTGAATGCGTAGAGGCCTCGCCTGTCGTTTGTGGTTTTACACTCAACTTGTTGCAACGGTAGGCATTCTGGAATGCTTTAATACTAACTCCCATGTGGTGAGCATTTACTACTGCTGCCCAGGCCCAGATGGGCGAATACCCCATCGTTTTGCAACAGATAACTTACATATAGACCATACAATTGTGTGACATGTACACCTGGGCTGCACATATTATTTGTATAAGGCGTACACACTCTCATTATAGCATACATGGCCCATGGTACCACTTAAATTCCTTTAGCGTTATCATATTTACAATGGACATACGAAGTTGATACGTTTGTCTCATACTTACCAGAACGATGTGAGACCACTCCACTATGCTTGCAACCGAGGCCGGCTGCAAGTTGTGGAGCTGCTGATTTCGCACGGTGCTGATTTTGAGCCGAAAACCAAAGTGAGTATTTTTATTTATTTTTTATCGTGTTGCTACGTAAGATGCCAGACGCTGCGGCGCTTTGTGGTGGGTCGTTGTAGTTGATAGCATGGGAAGTTTATATAGCTTGTGTACGTCGTATTCTGTCTAAAAGTGTTTACATTGTTTATAAATATACATAGGTCGGACTAACAACTGCTCTAGTTTGATAAACCCTAAAAACCCTAAAACCCTAAACCCTTTCTTTTAAATTTGCTCAGCCCCCCTGCATCGTGCTCGGCGAATAGAGACTATTAGATGCCTTACTGTGACTCATGCATGTATTTACCTTGTCAACAAATCGATGTAGGACACATAGAGAAGTCTCGTTTAAACCTAGTATATATATAAACCATGCCCCTTATTTGCATGTACATGTTGCTTTTAGACTGAAGACGAATCGAAATAAGATGAGAACTAGCTTGCATGACAGTACTTCAACTGTCCGTGCAAATCATTCAACGTATATGTGTATTTTTCATGTGAAACAGTCTGGGATTACACCGCTGGATGCATGTAAGAAACCTAAAATCGAAGAATGTCTGCGGCAAGCGATCGACCGAGAAGTATGTCATCAACAAGGGTTTTGCAATAGTTCTCACTCGTGTTTTTGAGATTATTGTTTTCTGTAGTACATACACGGTCAGCCTTTTTACGCACCGGATTTGAAATTGATACCTTGGATGCCTATTAAGGGTTCTATCTGCGTTTGGAATGTCAGAGATTCATAGGTCAATTATATGCACGGTGCATTATGTCTTCCCTCGTAAACTTTGCATCTTTTTATTTGCGACCCATTCTTATCTTCGTGTCATAGATAATAGCATTGCTTGTCAGATAACTCATGTGCTATGGGTTGCAAATATTGCCTCCTATCACTTTGGTGTGGCTAGACATATAATTGTGCTGCCTATCGTGTAATAGATTTGCCATGGGTCTACAGGACACTTGGTTGTGTGGAAATTCTTTGTGTTATCAAAAGCCCATTCATTTTTGGCCTCGCACAGCCGCTGTACATTCCTTAAAATCTTTCTCATGATTACGATTGCGACAGCTGACATTGTGTAGATTTGCTGAGTGCATAAACGAGGCACGGAGTGACATTGTGGTACTAGCTCGGCAAGGTGCTGGGCGGACGGGCACGATCGCTGGCTATCTCAAGTACTGATGGAGAGGCCGTCTTGAGTTTTCTAGCTTTTTCAGATGCGTGCTACAAGCATGTGACACTGGGGCGACAGACACGACAACCAGTAATTGATATAGTATTGGAATGTTGTGCTGTATTGCGTGATGTGCTAACTTACACAGTGGCTGAGGGAACACGGGATGATGTGAAGCAGGCCGAACGGTCACTCGCAGAATTTGATGCTCTACAAACGGAGATCCGCAACACACTTGTAGTGCAGGATGAGACGACCTGCAAACGCAACATCTTGCGGCAACAGTGCATAGATCTTATCGATAATGCGCTTCAGAATTGTCCGACGGATTCAGGTGCTGAGATTCGATTGCGTGCATCTGCGCCACTCGACCGCTTACGATAACGTGCGCCAGAGGTCAGAGACAACCTACTCACTGATCTGGACGAATGGAGTATGCGCAAGCTATGTTATGGTGCGCATCTTATGTGTGAGCACCTTGCTATGGAGCTTGGTCACGACTCTCCCGACAAGAACCACGAATCCCCCGACAAGGACCACGAATACTCCGACATGGAAGGATATACTTATAACGTGATTGAAGAAGATCAATGAGAACCAGAAATTCAAAGGCCCAACCGGAATCTGTGTGATGAAGTGGTGAACAATGCCCGTGAGACACTACCGGGCGCATTGCTACGAGCATATGGATACGATGACCCCGACGAAACGATCAGACAGGACTGTATGAAGGCGTGTTTCGATGGACTCGGGAGAGAGCTGAGCTTCTTCAGAAAGAGCAACGATAGACTCATAAATTCGTTTACGCTAACCAATATCCTGGCCGCTATAGAGACCGCTCTAATCTCTGTTGTCGAATATTACCATCCAATATTTGAAGCAGAATGCACCTGCGATCACCTTATTGAGCAACATGTTCTGCTGTGTGCGGGAGTGGAGTATCCGGATGTATCGCTCGTAGAAAGGCAAGATACTCAAAGCAGTAACATATCACGGGAACGACAAAAATGGGATGCGTGAATCATTCTCGCTGATAGTGTATCGGAAGAAGATGCGTTAAGCGAAGGGCTTAGGGTTTGGGAGTGTGAAACTCGAAGTCGTGTGCAAGCTGCAGGCCGTGATTTTGCTGCCTGGTTGAAATATGCCGATACACACTACCCTGAATTGCTAAACCATCCCAGCATCGAATCACGATTCACGTCAGAGTTTGAGATGAGTGTGCAGAACAAGGACTATTGCGTACGGGGGACAAAATGGGAAACTTCTACCAAGTGAATTTGTTGTCCGATAGGCAAGGTCGGACCGTGAGACTCGTCACTGACTCCGATGGAAAGCGCGTGGTGATAAAGTCGTACAATCTGACTACTAGCACGCACCTTTCGCACTTCATAGAGATGTGTAGCAAAACTGGGTGCGTTGCGCGGAAAGGTCAACATTGTGCACATCATTGGTGTATTCATTAATGAACATTGGGGCCATATCCTGATGCACCACTATGGAGACGGTGACCTTGCATCGTGGTTGAGAGGTCATCCTCAACGGGATCCGAAGCTTTGTTTATGAATAGCGCATCAGATCGTGACAGCAGTCGAGGACTTGCACGCTCGGGAAATCGTACACAGCGACTTGAAACCTGAGAACATATTCTTAACGTCCACACTGGAGGTGAGTACACAATGACAAGATTTGGTTTCGTGAGCTTAACCGGTCTATTTGGTTGTACAGTGTGTTTCCTTGCAAGCAGATTGATTATGCCTCTACCAAGCCCTTTCGTATCACAAAATACTGTTCAAGTTCCTAACCCCCCACCCCCCCCCCTTCCCCCCCCCCTCAGGAGTTTGATGCAGTTGTACACATTTCTTTTACCTGAAAATTTACCGTTCGAAGGCCTCATCTTTGCGCCCCTCCCGAGTTCATTCAATTTCGTGATCGCTTTTTGAAATTGGCCCTTCATCGCAGGCTGTGCTAGGTGACTTTGATGTCGTGCGGGACGCTAATGGCTCCATATCCGATGCATCGGGAGTGACGTGCCACTACAGGTCCCCCGAGATAAGCGATGGGTTGGTGAGTAGAATCGCCAAGAGTGCAGATGTATATTCACTGGGTCTACTTCTACGCGAGCTGTTCAATGGGGTGAGTCTGAGTGGCATCTACAAAACAGTGAGTGATGAGGACATCGCCTCACTTTGTGCCAGAATGGTCGCAGAACATCCCATTGTCCGCCCAACTCTGCCCGAGGTGGCATCGATGCCTGTATTCAGCGAAGTAAAAAGCGCGCGGCTCCGATTTGCTGTGAGGCATATGTAGTCGCAGAAAGTCTGAGTTTTCCGCAACGGGCATATAACATGCAACGGCTGTCTGAACGATTGGCTTTGTTTCGACATGTCCAATTCGAGCTCTATAACATGGAACAATGGGCTATTGCCGTGCTCAATGCAAGCACACGGGTGCGAGAAGATATGCGATGCTAAGACATATGCTGCTCATGTCGATCAGACCACATTGGATGAAGCCATGTGTTTGGCTAATACCCCGAAAGTGCGCCAGCAACTCCTACTCGAACAAAAGCGAGAAGCCGCGCAGGAGAAAGAGTTCAACTATATTGCCAATGAGATACTACCGCTGAGATGTCCAAACAAGGGACATGTTCTTGACCAGTCGTTCGAAAATTGTTTTGCACTTACTTGCGCTGCATGACCACGGGGTAGCAATGAGTTCTGTGCGTTTTGTTGTAAAAGCTTCGGACGGGACACGCACAGTCATGTATTGTCTTGTCCCCAAAACCCAAACCCAGGAAAACTTTACAACAACTTGAGAGTTTTCCACGACATCATGCGCAAGGTGCGCTCGCGGAAACTGAAGAAATACTGGGCTACCATGGAATTAGATGACAAGGCTAAGCTACAGCTTGCGGCGCGAGTCCAGCCACTTCTGGATCAGCTGACGCCAGTGGGAACATACAAGTCTGTCGCAAATATCATCGCATGAAATGCCTGAATCGCTTGACAGTATACAAGGTACAGTTTCTATCATGGATGAGATAAAACAGATAAAAAATGAATTTCCTGGAGGATCTAGAGAAGTTGCATGTGATTCCCTTTCGATTTATTTTCTTTTGTGATGTTACTAATGATATAATTGATTGATGACGCAGTTGATTTAGTCTGTCTCTAGGTGATTGGCCTTTAGGGAGTCAATCTTCCACTGATTCGCAGACGGCTCAAGGACGTAATCTCGCGCTTGTGAGATCAAAAAATATAAGTGTTTCTAAAACTCCATGATGTAGCATTGAGTTGATCGCTAACTTCTCCGCAGCTTTCACTTGTCTAATCAATGACATTGAATAGACATTTAAACCTTTGGTGTCGTCAGTTGATCTAAGTGCATTAGCCGATTGGTGCAAGGCCTACAAAGTCGAGATATTTAAAGTAACCCGCAAGGTCAAAGGGCTTAATGAGACCTTCGATAGAGCTCATAGTGACTATGAAGCTGAACTAATGGTACCCGTAGTATAGGAGGAGCTGTCGAGACGCGCCGTATGATGCTTCTTCGGACACTGCGTCTAGATTGTAACTGGGATGAGAAATCTTAACATTGACCCAGTTACGGGAAACGCGGTATCTTTCATATAGGTAGCTGCACTGATCTACACAAATACTCCAAGGCTAACTACGAATGCGTCGGACTACTAAGACTGTGCAATCACTGCAACCGTGAGCATGCTTTGCCATGTGACGCCACACCTGCCCTTGTTACAGTTCCTGAATGGCGCTAGGACCGGCAGGGAAGCTGCCCCTCCTTGAGCCACTCGCTATATTCGTAATCTCATCGTCTTGTATGTTCACTAAACCACTCTCCTGTGTGTTCTCTCTCCTGCTGTATCCACTGTCATTCGTCGAACTTCCGGAATTTGAACTTGTTCTTTTGATCTGGTTGTGTAGACTCTCCACTTCCTTAAGTTGATTTTCCCGATATTTCTGATACTTTTCGCTTTTAAGAAATGCGGGCAACCATGATTGTGTGAGATTGTAGTTGACTTCCATCTGCGCTGCTCTGGCGGCCCAGTTGACATTCGTCCAGGCGATCTCGTCGTGTGCGTGCTCAAGAACCTTATTCCGTGTACGTGACACCAGATTCACTTCGTTAACAGACTCAATCACAATGTATTCCTCTACGACAGTCAACCACTCATGCCTTGCTTGTGCAGAATTCTTGGCCTCGGTTTGCTTACACTTATTTATTGCCTCCAGAAACATCAAATTCTCGCCACACAAGTGTTCCATAGAGTTCGCATGGGCAAGCATGAGGGAGAACTGTGTTTAAAAAGAAAAAAATAGCAAAAGAAAGAAGTGTTAGCGCAAAACGTTCGCTGCAAATAAGGAAAGTAGGAAATGGAAGAGGCAAGCGAACTCCCTCTACCAAATAAAACACCAGATCATATGAATTAGAAAAGCTTCACTAAATTCAAAACAAAAACACTGCGTATGTAATATAAACAATCAGAGCATACCAATCCAGGATCCTTGACCATTTGTAGGATATTAGTGCCCAGACATTCCATGCGCCGGTAGTACTCACCCTCGAGATCTATGTCCTCCAAAACTCTTCGTCGGAATAGATGCCGACTCGTCACACGTATGATGATTAGCGCAAAACTATCTATAATGAACATCCATAAGATGTACGGTCCCAAGAATAGGGCAAAGTACGAGAAAAAGGTAAAACTCGTAGGGGTGTTGCTCGAATTTACCCACACCACTGGGATCCAGAAAGTGATGCAAAACGCTATAAATAACCGTATGTTGGAATGAAAGTCGACAAAGGCCTTTTCTGCATCTCTTGTCTTCAAAATCAAAATCAGATAGATGATCGATAAGCTGCCTAAGTACGCGTACAAAGAGCTGAACATCTTCTGCATGCTACAAACATGCCAGTTACACCAGATCATCGGGAGCATGCACGGGATGAACCACAGGAAAGATATAACCACCAACACCCAGTAACGAGGTTTGGTGCCCTGGCTTTCAGTCCTTAGGGCGAGATACATGTACACCAGCCGGCACACTATCGCAGCAAGGAGGCTGCCTGCAGTGAAGAACTGCAACAGCCGTCCAGTTAACAACCAGGAATGATAAGCTGCGTTTGGATCTTTTGGCCTGGTTGGTCGGAATGGCGTCTGGCCAAACCGCACAGCTGCCATGAGTAACCGAGCACTTGGGTGAAGAATCGCGACTATACAGAAATGTATCAGATGCGCATGACGCCTAGATTTCACCTGCAAAAAAATGATGTGGAATCCATTAATGGTTGTGGCAACACACAAAAAGTACATTTTTGTCTCATATGGAACACACGAGCCTTACCAAACCAAACAATCAACAGAAATGCGGTTATTACTGCGCTCAGGTATTACTTTATACAACTCAATACAAAATAAATCGTATATATCGCGGCACAGGCTTCTGTCCTGTCTGAACAAACAATACAAGGCAAAATAGCAGTTCGGTGAGCATCGTTAACATAGTTTATTTCATCTGCCATAGACATTGGCGAAAAATAATAATTGATACTTACCTCTGGAGTATTTCGGAACCGATAGAAGAAGCCACACAACAAGCATGCCATTATCAGGCCGGGTACATTCGCAATCAGCACAAGGCTGAAGAGGTAGTCCCCATTATTCAGCTGTTCGGATATTAAAGGTGCTCTATCCATGGCCAAGTATACAAACACTACCGTGACGCCAAAGAAAACGGCGTAGACTGTACAAAAACCAAACCACAACTTTTTTCTGTGATCATCGTACTCGACAATGTTCTGACTGTTCATGTGGGCAAGTGATGGTGCACCTGTATCCTTTACCTCACGAGCCGCTCCATCTACCGTTACGGCCTCGGCCCTGTTGTTGAGGCAAAATCATTTAAAACACATTTACACGATACTAGGTACTAATCATATGCACGCATTATATATTTTTTGTATCAAAGTTTTTCTTTGCGCAATAATAATGAGAGAATCTAAATACTGGCCTGGAACTGAGTACACTTGTCCGCACATATTTGTGTTGAACACAAAGCCGGTGCAAGTCAAAGACTTGAATCCGTACAAAACTATTACAAGTCAAAAACACATTCTTATACACAAGTATATCAGGTATCTTCCACTCAGTTTAAGTTACAATAAAATATATATTTGAAACGTAGTCGTGCTGATGAAGCTTCCGTATACACGCTCTCTCCCCATATTTCAAGTCTAGAAGAATAATTCAACCGCAGTATGTGCGTACGGTTCACACCCATCATATTGATGCCCTATCTCACTTTTCGGCTAAATGAGAAAATTACATATAGGCGATATCGCGTTATAGAATCATTCTTTGATAACAAATCATTAAAGTCAGAGTTTTTTAAAACCTCACGTGAATGTTTTGCGATTCAGCGCCATTTACAAATACAAGAACAAGCCAAAGTTGTTAGCGAGAAATGTATAATGATTACCTTTGAGCACCTGCGTAATAATCTAGCGTATTCGGGCCATCTGAGACTCCAAATAGAAGTACGTCACTTCCGCTATCATTCACTCTACGAGCTCCGTCTGTAACACCTTTCCCAATTGAATCTTTCTCTCTTTTACTCCATTCCATTGTTTCTTTACTTATGTTTGGACTTTTAGACGCGTATATTATTTACACTACAATATACCCCCTTGATACAAATGCCCCTTGGGCCATCTGAGTACTGAGCGATAGAGTATAAACCAAACTATGTTTCACACTAATCAAAAAATCAACAACGGTTGATTTATATTGATATTCAACACTGCACTTTCACAGTCGTACTGCACTTTCAGTTGTTGTAAAGTTTCTTTGATGAAAGCTTCTCTACATCTATATTTACATGTGTTAATATGGTATATATGTATTTATGTATGTGAGTGTATACTGAGGAAATATTTATAAATTCTTATTTTATATATTTATATATATATTATAACATATCAACAAAATAGACCCTAAAACCCTAAAACATATACATATATATATATATATATATATATATATATATATATTAAAACCATAGCCTTCTGAATAATAGCCTCCTAAATATAACCTTCAGAATTCTATGTATGAGAATTGAAAACACAAGAGGCTATGTAGAAAAAGACATACAAAACCGATTTTATGAGACATACATTTATATTATACGTATTTCTTTAAAATAATTGTAAGACCCACAGTTCCACTATCCAGTGTCCACACATGAAAGTGAAGAACAGATGACACAACGCATAGCTCCTATATTGACAGGGCTGGGCTATGCACAAGGAATTTTAAAAAATGTAGTTATTTTTATTTTTATTTTATTTTAGAAAAACAAAATCTATACGTGAAGACTGAAATGGCTTCTAATAACTTCCATATATATTTGGTCCTACTACTACTCTAGAAACTCCTAGTCCTACAGTTACTACAATATCTGATTGACTGTCTGATATTTCTATTTTTGTGATACTCAAAAGAATAATTTAAAAAAATACTTTTCAATAAAGAGTCAGATATGTGTGTCGTTATCAGTTCAAGAAAATACTCTCTACTCGTTCGAGTACATAGTATCGTCTCACTTGAGTCTGTATTGACTCTGAGACTGGGTGAAAATGTTAGTTGGGTGAGTAGGTGTCTGGGTGGTCACTGGTCAGTGGTCAGTTGCCAGTTGGTCACTCTCTGGTCAATGGCTCATTGGTCAGTCATCACCTACCAGTAATACTAATTCAGTGGCTAATAGTTATTATTTATTGGAGTTTGGACTATGGGGATAGCAAAATAAAGTTCGATGGCTTTTATTTTCAAAACAATCCTTCTTTTTTTTGTTGGTATATTCTATTTCCAAACATTTCAACAACAACAAAAAATTGTATTGGTTTGCGGTCACTCGGTGGGTGTCACTCTGGCTCTGTGTGTGTTGTGTTCGGATTTCGTTATATTCATAATGTTTTCTAGGTTGTATTTTGTTTTTGTTTTTGTTTTTTGTTTTTTAATAAAACCCCCAAAAAAACTGTTCTATTTTCAGAAGGCTTCTTTTCACTTTTTCATTTTTGTAAGTCGCATATAAAGTCGAGGATTCCTCTAAAATTGTTAGTAAGTTTGGTTGCTATTCCTATGGTTAACCAAAAGGAAGAGACACCCAAACTGTGCTGGAGTTAAGTACTACACCGGGACTCAGCCGGTACATACTATACTCTGGGTTGGTAAACGACGCCGACATTTGGGCAAACGACATGTCAAATATGTCGCGGCGACATTTTGTAGGACATGTCGGTCGCAATATGGTGTCGACAGGTCTGCTGCTGGCTGTATCGTAGCCTACATGCACATATCGAGACGACATATCACACATGTCGCGGCGACAATTTTTTCAGGGGTGTATTTATGTCGTTGTCGTATACCAACTGTTAAGCCAAAAAGACTATGTCTATACGACACCCTTCACTATAAAATTATTAACGCACGAGGCCCCGAGCCCGTATCCAAAGCCACATCCGGTCCATTCGCAAAGGTAGGGTCGATATTTATGGGCCCACGTGAGGCGGCATTGGCCCAAGTACCGAACTATTGAGTGTGTACACTTAAACCTTTACCGATACAATAGTCAAGTATCAGTTTTCGGTACATAATCTACACCTATCACCTGAAATAGAATACAACGCCTCAGACTAGATGAGCCAATGTTCTGTTAACCCTGTGAGCGTGAATTCGTGGATCCATACTTTTGAATATTATATAATAATAAAAATGTTTCATAACCTTCTAAATTATGCAAGAGAAGGTTATGTATGATCGTGCACTGTAGTTCAACAATGTTGAATATTGGTTTGCCTTGTTCTGTTTGTAACGTTTCATAGCCTTCTTCTAAATTATACAAAAGAAGGCTGTGTATAATCGTGCAGACGTGCACTGAGGTTCAACAATGTTGAGTATTTTTTTATCCCGCTCTTTTTTTAAGTTTCATAGCCTTCTTCTAAATTATACAGGAGAAGGCTATGTAAATATGATCGTGCACTGTAGTTCATCCACGTTGAATTTATTTATTTTGTCCCGTTCTGTTTGTAGATTTCAGGTCCAAGGGATTTTGTCCTGTTCTTTGATTTCATTAACCGCCAATTTGCTTTTTAGAACATAAAATTACTCGGTTCATATAAATAGGAATACTAGGGCTCGAGCATTAATACTTTTATAGTGACAGGTGCTGTATAGACAAAATCCTGTCATCACTATTTCAGACCCAATAACAATTTGGTACACAGGAAAGTGACAGCTATTCGACGTGCTCTCATAATGACAGCTGTCAGATGTGTCATAGTAGTGACTGTCAACAGTGTCATACAGGAATTGACACTTATATTCTTAGGTCTTATAAAAAGATCATATTATACTTACGTGTGAACTCCATATGCACATGTAAAAGAAATACATATATAATCTATCACTAGAGAGAACAATAAAAAATATACTATACATGAATTTAATTGTTCTAACAGGCTATGAGCCTCGGCTAGACATCACGTCTACCATACACTCTTAGTATCTTTATTTCCCTGTATTTCTCACAACTCCATATTCGGCTACCACACAGCCACACGCATCTGCTGGTATCACAATTACCGGTTCAAATATAGCACACATCACGATGCAACCTTCTGTTGAAGTTATTACTCCTCCTCTTGAGTTTCTGTAAACTTCGATGGATATTTCTGAGTCTTAAACTATTGTAAAATTCTGTCTATCAATGCGATAATAACGCCTTGGGATAATTAAACGCTTAGGTTAAGTCTAAGTATCGTGAAATTAGAAGTAAGTAAACGAAATGAGTCTTTTGGTAAAGTTAGGTATG
>NW_014039907.1:24357-39727 GCF_001186125.1 Sphaeroforma arctica JP610
GTATTTAAAATACAAATAAAAACCAATGTATTATCTCAATTGATCTTGATATTTTAGACTGACCGGAGGCCGTATTTCTACAATAGTTGTAAATACTGTAGCACCTTCCATCCTTCGCAGTAGCTCGGTAATACGAGGTAAGTAAAAGCTATGAGTCGGCAATAATTTATTCATTGTACTCATATCTTAACATACTCAGACTTTCTTAAACGATCCGTCAGAGTTATGTTGGTCTACGGCTAGCAGTGCCAAGTTAACTGGCGTCTGTTGATAGTTAATTTCTATCATTCCATCTGCTAGCCATTTCTCAACTTGTTCTTTTACCACAGCCTCGTGTCTCCAGAATACATAGTTCCTTGAAGGACACTTTAACTGTGCAAAGTCTATCTTGGTTAAGTCAAGGCTGACACATCCGTCGTTAAAGCGGAGTTTTGCCCAATCTGTGATCTTTATCTTCTTATTAACTAAAATCAGATCCATGATTTTGTTCGCAAAGTCAGGTATTAATGCCTTGACTGTGTCTGACGGGGGCTTATATGGATTCAGACAGTTTTCGTCTGATTGATCCTTTAATGGATCTATGTTATTTGGTACACCAGTTACGGTTATACCTAGAGTGAGTAAATCGCTCATTCCGACTTTAATGTCGTACTTCTGTGACATCTTAACTATCACAGCTTGGGTAGTGATATTCCTATCATCGGCCAGGGTGATTTTAACATCTGTGGCCATTGTATCACACTTAGCAGTTTTATCATCAGCTAAAATGAGGTGAGTTGTTTGTGTTTTCCTTTCGATATTTTTCATTCCACTATGAACATAATCTGTTCTTTCAATCAGTCACTATTTGACCCTGATAATCTCTAGAGAACTGTATGGCGCTCGATCGCGGGGGTATTTTAAGTTAAGATGAAGACGTATGTATATGTAGGCTCCAGGTAGTAATGAACATCAAGTTTTGGGCCCTACAAAATGTATTCGAATACTTTATTGACGAAGGCTGTATGGCGCATTGGGAAAAACATTTTCTTGAACGACACTGGGACTATATGCCTACGCTACCATTTGTATAGAGCAAGGGATTGGCTTACATACGCGTATCCAAGTATCAGCTAGCTCTACTACGGGATGCTATTAAAATTTATTATGGTTGCCAAGTAATAAATAGTTATACAAAGATAACTGAAGACCGCCTAAAAGCAATTCTGTGTATTCCATCGCCAACAACCGCCGAAAAAAAAGGAAACGTTCTGTGCCATCATGAATTGGTGGTCACACTGTATCCCAGTCATTTTAGCGCTGCTATCGCACTTGAACTCTATAAAGTTCTCTCTCCACTACTCAGCTTCTTGTCATGCAGCCTGCACGTTCGTAAATGATGTGTTAAAAGGAACATCCATGTTGGTCGGGCCCGACTCTTCACACGAACTTTATCACTTCGTTGATGTATCTAGTATCGACGTATGCTCCGGCCTATTTATTCAAACAGCTCGAGAGGGTGAAATAGCTTCGTCATTTCCAACAAGCTGGGTTTGACCATTTAGTACTGTGTTCTGAAGAAGCTGGCAAGGCCCTTTATTCACCAAAACTCCTGTCTTCATAAGTCAACCCAGTATTTTCAAAACGAATCATCGGCTCTACTTTCTCCTCTGTTGGTGCCGACCAGGAAGTATCCCCCTACACAACAGTTGCTGCCAACCCCACAAACGCAGGACGAAAGGAGAGCTACTAACTGAATATGAACAGTTATATTTCAAACCAGCCATGGCTATATCATGCCCAACAGGCTTAAACGCAAATCAGTTCAAGTCCTGGTGTATCAAATGCTAAGTTTCAGGTCCAAATTCAAAATTCTTGATATTAGAGTCATCAGAAATTGGGACGTAGAACCAGGAAATGATACTGGGACCCCGCATGTAAGTTAAACACTTTGCGAGTTTAATGAAGAAACATAAAATACAATTAAAGACATTAGGAATCCCGCAGCCTATGACTTTTACCTAGCTGAGAGGTTCGCACTTGAGAATATATTTCTTATTTTATCTGTTCGTATCTAATGAGTCACCCTCACATAACAAACATTGAAAGTGAGCACATTCTAAATCAGAGTACGAAAGTAAGCAACGCATGGCGCAGGTCGTAGCAGAAGTGATCACAAACAGTGACATAGAGTGATGAAGCACTACAGACGGTCCCCAAAGCTATAAAATACAAGCAACCGGAGTCATAATGTGGCTTTCGATAAGTTCAGGGAAATCGCGAGTCTTGAAAGAATATCTTAAAAACGCGCATTGTCAGGGTCTATAACTGTTGTGTGCACATTATTCAAGCTCTAAGAGACATAAATAACATACTGTAAGTGTGCAATGAACACCGAGGCAAGCTCATCCCGCAGTTACAATATTTATATAGTGAAGGTCAATACAAATAAAATCTTCTTTCGGGTTGAGTATCTATAGTAATCAACCAGCGTTCTATCTTAAATTTGTGCGCACAAGATTTAAGTTTGAAGAGGACATATATAGCCCATCGCATGAGTGCAACGGACAAAGAAGTGAGCGCAGCACACAATTTCAATACAAGCAACGTAAAGGCCTTTGTAAATATGATCTTTGTTTCTGAGTGGGCATCGATAGCAACCGATCACTCAATAAGTGTTGTGCATAAGTAGTGACACATAAGGTGATACAAACACTGCACCACACTCACAAAATGAAGGTGGAAATGTAAGTCCCAGAATACCACTCAATATCGACAATAATATCCTTGAGAGACTACAGGAGTAGACGTTTTTCTAAATACTTGAAGAACGTTTTACGCCATCAGCCTGAGAGTAATTTGACTTGTTCTCAAATTAATCCATGTATAGGTGGGTCAGCTCGAGAGGACGTAAGAGTAAATTGAGACTTCTGCTCAGGTTTTTCTATTCATAGGACGTGGGCCACCGGCTAGCCGAGAGCCGAGGCCCGAGACTGAGAGTACGTAACACTGTAACAGAGAAAGTGATATATTTATTTTTAGAAATGTATCCGAGTATTAAAAAGTCCTGCATAAGGTTTCGCTTTTACCAGTTGTGTTCATGACATAGACTACCACTGCACGACGCAACAAACAGAGAATTGAGGCACGGCTCAATACTCTCTGCAAAGGACTCAATCACCCCTATACTCAGAAATAGATCAAGTATAGAGTATTGCACACAATACATAACGTAAAAATACGAAACAAAACAGCGAGAGTACTACACTTCAGCATCAAGCAAGCCCAATCCAGGTTAAAGACTTCGTTCTTGCTGTATTCAGAACAAGAACAAAGCACGCACAAACCAAAACAATTAGTGTACGTACACCTGGAGCAGGGGGTACACACACATACAAATTATCGAACTTTCAGAATACAGAGGTTCCGATACACTTCCAATGAGGCCCAAACAAAATCAAATACAAAAACAACTTAGCCTGTGAAACAACACAACCCAATTTTACACACAGAAACGAAGTTTGCGTTTTACCACCAAATAAACTGACATACACCAAAGTTTACAAACAAACAAATACATAATCCCTTCACACGAACCCAAGGTTCGTTAATTAGATAGAATCGCATCATGCTCACAGGCAAAAGTCATATCCGAGGCCAAGACAAAGATAAGCGTCTACACTCACCATAAACATCAGTAAGTGTTCAAGACTGTGTGAACGTGGGGATGGAATCGAGTTCTATTTTGAGATTCACGGCAGTACAGCACAGAAGCAAAACAGTTCACGTGTACTCACACCACAATGTCCGCTCAACACTGATCAATGACGTCTTCTCCTTATCAAACGAGAAGATTAGCACGGCGAAGTGTAACAGAATAGGTGCACACCGCTGCTACACAATGCAGTCAGAAGTCAAAAGGGGTGATATATCGCCATGGACAGATCATAAAGCATTATGTCAGATGAAGCAACAGCAAACTGCTGCACCCCATGCTAGTAGAGTGGATCGCAAAAAAAACACTTCACAACCACTACTCGATTATACATGTACCAGGAACAGACAACCAAGTCGTCGACATGCTATCATGAACACGTGAACGTATGTTCAATATCAAAACATAAAATGGATTGAAAGAAGCCACCACGAACACATACAACGATCAGGAAGAAACTAACCACGATTTTACAAAGAAACAGAACGACGGTTTGGGAAATCTACAGTCGACTTATTTGCGGCAGCACATATTGCACACACAGCCAAGATCTACACGAAAGAACAGAATGTACTACTTCAAAAGTAGGCAGATGAAATAAATGCGTGGGCAACTCGACATTGTGAGTTCATCCCAGAAGTTCTCGATGAAATAAAAATATCTCGGCTGTATAAACCACCGACGAGTCAGCAGGGACACAGTCACATACGACGAATTTTCTACTCTCATAGCACTATACCACACAGTGGGTCACAACACAGTGGAAGAAACGATGAACAAGCAATATGTAGACGGTCATACATGGTCATGACAGAAAAAAGGTAGATACATTGAGTGATGTGTGCCATGTCTCAAAAAGATCGACTCTCCTGATTTTCTTCAGTCATTTTTACCATAGCACTGTTGTGCCCGGTGCGTTTACTGATGTATGTATTTAGTTATTTGATTTTTTCTGCGTCCAAAGTACACATTGAATCGAGAGGTCCATGCCCTGCTTAATGAACGTAGATTGTGGCCAATTTGCATAAACGAAAGCCGTTGGCGTCAGTGCCGGAATGGTGTTCAACGAAATTTCTTAATAGTGATATCTCTCTGCGATCGTTCTTTTGTTCCCATCATCTTATATTGGTATGGTCTGAACAAAAAAGTATTTCAATAAGGGCATGTTGCTGATAAGAGATCTTTTGCTTGAGAGGCAAACTCTATTATGTCCCGACAATCAGACTTACTGAGTTTTTATTGGCTGGCCATTTGGGGAACCCACACAGTTTGAGTAACTTGTTATGAGATTTTGGTGCCTACACGTAATAAATCCACTGACTGCAACGCACTCATCGTGATCGTCTTTCTCACAGGCTCATGGTTTTATCGTGCAGTTCTGACGACCATTGATCTACATTTGGGATCAATCTGGTTGGTGCGTATGAACAATTACTTGACTGAGTTTGTGGAACACTCCAATATCTATGGTCTCGTTCATCTTTTGTGCATACAGTTTGTCCTCCAGGATACCTACAGTGCATGCATTGCCGCTCTTTGGTCGTTCTAAAGGGATGGCATGTGGGGTAGCGTCTGACTTTATGGCTCCTTCTTCCATAGCTGGAGTGGTTATGCCTATTGCAGTTCGGGCTGTCGGCATTGTGTTTGTTTGAGTTGATGAAGTTATGGCTGGCCTATTTGCCCCTACTCATTTATGTACTTACTGCCATCGGCTCATTTTATCGTACTTACTATATACTCTAGGCACCATGTCGATATCACACAATTAAATAAATTTTCCCCTCCGATCAGCTTATTGGAATTATCTAAAACGAAACAATCCACACATCCGATCAAAGTGGCCACTACGGTCGATAGATTGACAGTCCTCTGATGGAGGATAGGTCTGCTCCACACCCATTTTATGTTCTTTATGCGTGATGATGACACAAGAAGTGTAAACTTATTAGCCGACGCAAACACGACCAAGAACAGTAGCACCTTCAGAAACAGATGAGTACACGACAGTGCGGAAAGATTATTTTTAGGAGTGCTTGCTGATTTGTTGGGTCGTCACGCATTTTCCGACATTGCTTGAATTTTAAAACTTGCAATATTCAAGTTTTCCTGCGGGCGAACGTCACGAGTTGCTATTTCGTTATATTTCTACCATTCTATATTTAGTTTGTTATAGATCTTACCAAAACCTATTGTATTGCGAGACCAAAACCAGAAGCATACTTGGATACCTCAAAACGAGTGGTGATAAAGGTTTTGGTGGAATATCAACATGGCAATAAATTTGAAAAGTCACGCATCAGTATCTATCAAACTGTACAACCAATATCAAATGATAGGGCTACTGTAATTTCTCACTTGCAACTACATCGCTGAGGTTTATTTAGAATTTCGGCTTGAGAGCAGTCGAAGTGTCACGCTGTATTCTCATGTAGAGATTGTGATTGATCGAAGGTTGTAGATTCTAGTACTAGAGCGCTCACGGCCAAATGAAGTTCAATATGAGCAAGTAAATAACTTCTCTGCATAACACAGTCTATAAAGCTAACTGCCCTTTCCAAGGGGTTCAATGTATATATTATACACGTCGCAGCTTCCTGTATATTTTTTGATTCGTTCACACACGCCTCTGCTCCGTGTTTACATAGACACGATTGTATGTCATTGAGCGTTCAGTTGTTATAATCCAAAGTCCAGCCAGGGCAAGTAAGCGAATCTTGAACAGAGTTATGCAGAAAATGCATCGCTCCTGCCTTAACAGTTAAATTGTATTTGATAATAATCAGAGCGTATTTCTCGTTTTGTCAATACAGAGTATAATATCCACCATTTGAACTATCACTGCATATATCGCACATTCAGGGTACAAAAACAGGGAGGCGTGTCTTCAACACGCATCTTGTAAGCAAGTACCTTAATTACCTACAAGGCGGTTTACTTGGCAGCTCAGATTGTTGTATTTGCGTATCAAGCTTCGAGCCACAATGGCGTGAAATCAGGCGCATGGTTGGAAAATTGAACGATGGATGAGTATTCATTGTTTATTATTTTTATTGAGCTGGCTATATTACGCCTGCATCGCTTGCGTTGGCCCAAAGAACTCAAAGTGTATCTGTTTCTCAGGAACACCCCACTCCGTAAGGCCGTTGTAGATCTGTTTCATGAAGGGTTGTGGGCTGGAGATAAAACAACAAAAATGATAATAATAAGTATTCTGGCACGTTTAATGAATTGCGGGAGTCCTGAGCATTTTTGAGACTTTTGACCGAGTCCGTGATGACTAACGAATCTATAATGCCACGACAACTAGAGCAAAACCTACAAGGCAGCGCTGTGTGACTCCAATGCAACTATTTAGATCAGAAATCTACAAGACGCAATACTGCAGGTCAAGTACAAATATTGATGTACGAAATCGTGTGCACTAAAAAGAAAGCGAGGCTTTCCAAACGTGTATGAATTACAAGGCAGCGATAAAACACTATTACTATATTGAGTGCTACGTGCTACACAGTTGTAAATCACGTGGAGAGCTGAAGCCTAGTTGCCTCGTATCTCAATGCACCCTTGATACACAGGGACAGAGGCAACTGTCAGGGTATACCGAGCAATGGGCACTCACGTATTCCAGCACCAACCTAAACTGCACCCGTTACAATACATGAGGACATACATACCCACAGAAGTAGAACTCCTGGTCTTTACTGGTAAGGGCTCTCTTCAGGTGATCGATTGTGATAGGGCCCTTGGGATAGGAATCATTTGGTGGCTCGTCATAGAGGAAGTGTACGCGCACGTTCATCTCGCGGCTACCAATCTAGGATCGAGGAAAGCACCGATGACGATGTTAGGCTAGAAGACATTTGATTATAGATGAAGATGTTAGGTTAGAAGACATTTGATTGTAGATGAAGATGTAAGTTAGAAGCCATTTGATTATAGATGCAGGTGTTAAGTCCGAAGACATTTGACTATAGATGAAGACGTTGAGTTAGAAGCCATTTCACCTTACTGCATGTAAATGTCGTTTCCACGGTGAAACAGAGCCTTGACAACTGGAACTTAAGCCACGTACACATGCACGTATACTTCAGAAACTCACCTCCTCGATATGTTTGTGCCATGCCTCGACGCCCGCGTTACGCACAGCGCTGAACATTGTGACGTGATTGTTGAACTTATTCTCCACCAGATGATCCAGCATAGCCACAATGGGGGTGATACCTACCCCACCCGACAGCAGCACAATGGGTTTGTCACTACCTTCCTTAAGGAAGAAGTCTCCGGACGGGACGGACAGTTTAACAATGTCGCCCTCTTGCAGCTTGTCATGCACCCAGTTGGATGCGTAACCAGCAGGACACAGACCGTGAGCTTCTTCACGCTATGGGGTGTATAGGATATGTTATGTTGTGTAAGTGACTTGAAATGGATCATTCTGAGGTATTCTGTACATAAGCATCCGATTCATCAGGTTGGGAAGAACAGAACGCGAGATTCAAGGGAAAGTACAAGGACAAAGCAACCCATACATGCGTCAAGCAGACCCTGACAGGGTTCGATATCCCAACAGGAACTCATTCCGAGACAACAGCTCAAAAAACGTCAATGTTAAGACGCCATCAGCATACGCACGTAGTTTTTCCTCTCACACAGTCAAACCTATACCTTGACAATCACTCACCACTCCTGGCTAGCTCTCGCAGACAGCAGGCAGTATAATCTACGCTATGATATACCCGCACCCATTCGAAGACCAAATATAAAATGCTGGCAAGTATAAGAAAACGTATGCACTTGGTAAAGCCTCCAGGGTAGTTAGACGACACCCATAGCGATAAATGTCATGTAGTAGGATGGTTCTCCACCAGCTTCACATGTGCCAGACACCAGGTATATACGCACTCATGGCGACACCTCTACAAATACACTCTGTATATAATACATCCTTCATACACAACAAAATCTTCATGCAAACACTTCGCATACACATAGCACCCATCCACATACACAGCACATTCAACACGCCTACCCACGCGCACACCACGCAACACACCTTTATAGAGAGGCGGTAGTAGTCGTCACGGGGTGCACTGGAAAGCGAGTAGTTGCGCTGTGTGGCATGGTCTCCATTCTCAATGCGAATGCCAATGTACTGTCCTGGTTCGTACTTGACCACAGGCCCCCCATCCTCGGGCTTTAGTATGAGTGACATGATGTTGCCGCTCTCTCGCTTCTTGAGGTCCACTACAAAGTTTCGCCAGTGACGCCAGCCTGTGTGGGAAGGGTTGGCGGATATGCTTGTTGCTCAGTGCCAGGTGTCAAGTGGTGGATGGTTTGTACGTGTAGGCGTATGTGACTAGCCTTAGGGTGTGTTTAGAATTTGTAGGGTTTAACCTTAGCTTTAGTTTGGTTGGAGGGTTTGTAGTCGTGGTTTCGGATTGGAAGCGAACGTGAGAGTGACTGAGAACATGCATGTGTGCACGGATGCGTTGGAGTATGAATACGATCGATTTAAACGTACAAGTATGTATTTTATGTACGCGGGTCTAGGGCAACCCCAGGGTAGGTACAGTATGCACGTGGCAGACAGAGTACAGCTGTCCGGCATATATAAAAATATCGATAAATAGATATGTAGATAGATATAGATATACATACATACATATACACAAAACAAATAAATGTACGTAAATGCGTGTATATACATGTAATAAAAATATGTACACACACACATTTATATATATATAAAAGGTTATACATACGTATATACACAATGAAAAAACTCGAGGTTCATGTCGATATTTAAGCAATACTGCATAGTATGCTGTGCATATGCTTTTTTGAGCATATAAGTGCTAAATATAGTGTTGACTACGACATATATATATATATAAATATACACATATACGTATATACATATACACGTATATCCACATTGCATATACTTGTACACAGCTATAAATATATATTAGATACATGTATGTATTGATGTATTAATGCATATTATGCCTTATATACGCTAGTGTCCGTGCGCAAGTAATATTCGTCGACTACGTGTTTACATATACATACTCTTATATATCTACATGTACATATATACACATATTGAATATACTAAAAAACAGTTATAAATATACAATAGACACATGTATATATCGGTGCATTAATGCATTATATGCCGTATATACGACAATGTGCGTGCAAGTAACACCTTTTGGGTTGGTTACAACGTAGTATAGGTGTATGCATGCAGCAGGCAAGCAAAGTATAATCTATACAAATTTGACCATATGTGCAGCTACAAATATACATGTATTACTCGGAATATGTACACGCTCTCAACACAGCAGTACCGCACTTACCACCTGGTTGGTTGGGCTTCTCAGCCAATAAGGTCTGCCTAAACACATACGCATCCACACACATATATGTATGAAAATGTATATAAATATATAAATCAAATAGATACATGTATATATTGAATTATAAATGCACAATACAGCAATTTTCATAACATACGCAATTTTGGGTGTGCAAGTAATCACTTTAAAGTATTGATTAAAAAGTGTTGTAGGTATGTGCACACGCAAAATCGGCTGAGTAAACCATACAAATATGAACATAATCAAAGATGCAAGAATACATGTCATATTCGCAGGTTGTTGAGTATTCTCGCCCATAAAGGTCAGGTTGTACATATATACATAAACACACACACACAGGTATATACAATAGACACTCGTATGTATTGTATTATTAGTTCATAATATACGCAATTTTGAGTGTACAGGTAGTAACCTATGTATTGACTACAAAGTGATATAGGTATGTGCATAACATATAAGTAGATCGATTGTATAAACAGTATATCTAGGAACATCAATGTAGCTGCAAGTATAGAATCATGACTTGCAATATGCACACGCTCTTGACACAACAGCATCGCACTCACCATCAGGTTGGTTGGCATTCTCATGCACTTAATATGAATATATATTCATTTCTAAAGGTATAAATGTATATATTAGATACACATAACTTTCCGTTTGCAAGTAATGCCTCAAGTATTGACTATAAAGTGTTATAGGTATGTGCACACAGTAAGAAGCGATTGTATAATTGTAGCTGCAGGTATACATGTATTACTCACAATATATATACGATACGCTCTTGGCAAAGTAGTACCGCACTTACCACCAGGTTGGTTGGCCTTCTCAGCCATCAAGGTCTCCTCTCGCTGAATGAACACCCACGCCAAGAAACCATACGCTTCTTCCCATGCAGCCATGATCTCAGGCGTAGCTGCGTCCCCCAATGTGTCCTTGATAGACCACAGTAGGTTCTCCCCTACAATGCCATAGTGTTCGGGCAGTACGTCTAGACTCACGTGCTTCTGTGCAATGCGTTCAACGGCTTCGGCCAGCATGCCCAGGTCGTCAATGTAGAGTGCGTAAGCGTGTACGGCACAACTCAGTCCCCATGGCTATGGGTATAGAATAGGTGCAGTTTGTAAATACGTTAAGCCATACGCCATTCACTTTTAGAATGAACAATTCAGAACACAACAATATATTGAATGAAACCAGGGTTCTACGGCATGTGTATAGAAGAAAAACCGCTATTACGTGTCTAGGCTTAATGCGATTCTATTCGTTGCTACATTTGTAATCTGATAGGCGGGTACAGTTTTTGACTCATAACTCACCTGCATAGCCTTTCCGTCCTTATTGGGCACTTGATGCGAGGGGTTAAATAGCTCAGCGACCTCTGGGTGGTTGGCAAACATTCTCTTGTACATGTTTGCGGCAATGTCGTATCCATGTACCTCTAGGACGGGGGCACAGCTCTTTACTATGTCACTGTTTAGGAGAAATTGAGAAGTGATGAATGCCTGGATGTTTTTGAGGGCTTCTGGATTTAAAGTGATATAGTTTATATAAGCTGAGTATGCTAGTTCTCGTGCACACGCTGTACTGTGATGGTTTTGATGGGATTTGACAAGCACGAGCTAGCAGTAGTTTAGAGTTCTAAACCCACTCAACGATATATATGTATTTATATATTCATACCTCACTAATCTACATCCCTCACTAAGTTTGTGGATTTGAATTCACCTATCCTATTGTTTATCAACAACTTAAAAAATCAAAGCTTGAATGTAAACGGCACTACACATAACGCTTCTAGAAACACTAACTTCCCATCTAATACCACTACGTTGATGATGTTAAGACATCAAGATTGAAAGAAAGCCAGTACAGATACATGTCCGATGTACAACTAAATTCAAATAAAGCATAAATAAATCAAATATCAAGGCAGGTTAAAACAAAAATAAATCGAATAAACTTAGGTTAATTCAGCTAAGTATCTACATGGGCAACGAGTGTCACATACATGGTCTTCTGCGACAACGGCGGGGCCTCCGCTTTTGGCGCTTGTGTTGCGTGGAAGAACCGGCTCATCATGCTGGTAGCGGGTGCAGCTGTGCGCAGCTGAGAAACCAGAGGACGATGGGCAAACGCCGTCCTGGCCACGGTACGTAGCGCATTCATTATTGATTATTCAAAGGAATCTACTTGTGTAGTGTGTATGTGTCTGTCCAGATACAAACCAGTGTGGAGTGTGGACTGTGGAATGAATAGCTTTGTCGGACAGTCATAAAGCTATTTATCACTTTTATTTGGTTAAAAAAAAAGAGACTGCACTGGGCCTCTGCACTGGGCCTCTGCCCTCTGGAGACATTATTACCAAATATATCCAATCCGTACGAAGATACATACGCGACTACGCGAGCGCTTGCCAAATGCCAATTGCCATTGCAGTGGCCAGTTACACTGTTGCAGACTTGAAGTTGCAGAATGCAGGATTGCAGGCCCAAGCCCCAGCGCCTACTGTGAGCCTAAGAAGGATGATACAATTTCGTTTTTACCCTCCACCGACCACCATGACCAGTCACCAGAGGCTCCGCGAGTCACTACTCACAAGTCACTACTGTCGCAACTATAACTTGAAATGTCGTTATATTTTTTTGTTGTATTTTTTAAAAGTGACGGTTTTATTTAACCAAAAGTTTTCCGTATCGTTCCATGAACCAAACGAGAGTACATCTGTATTGATTATGATTGGGTTATAATGTACCAGATGGCGGAGAAATTTCCATATTAGCTTCTATGGAATACTTATGCTCATTTTATTTTTTTATTCTTATCCTATCAAATAAAATCGGACCCGTCGGCGACTCGGCGCTCGTGCTCTGGTTTTATTTTTTAAAAATAACCAACAAGGGGTTAGATTTATTTTTATCGTTTGTGTGCAGTGGTGCACTGTGCTGGTAGTGGCATAGTGCAGCTCACCGCTGACTGCAATCCAGATATACAAACCCTAAAACCCTAAAACCATTTATTTGTGAAAAAATATTTTATAAAAACGATGACTAGTTGAGTACAACAGAGAAATCAGATTAGTTTTTTTTTAAATGATAAAATAGTAGTTAAAAAAATCAATTTACACCGACGGCCCGACGTGTCCGAAAGTACATGAGAAACTATTTATAGATATAGTACATATTTAGGTACATACTCTTGTTTTGTATTTGGGGTTTAAAAAAAAACATCCAGAAAGAACAAGAAGATTGAAGAATGAAGATTCTGTCACTAAGTCACGGACTGATGACTGATGAGGATTGAGTCTCATGAGTCATGACTCTCATCTGTAGACTGTCGTCTGTGGCCTATCCTGTGGGCTGTGGGCTGTGGGCTTGTGGCCCTGTGGCATAATCCAAGGGGCTATGCAGTTTGTATGCACTACATATGCACACACTTGTGAAAATAGTACCGTTATTGTACTGAAGTCTGGACTCTGGGGCTCTGGGGCCTCTGTTTGTTGTTTAGAAGGCTATGGTGAGTCAGCATTTATTTAGTCAATAATGACGTATGTATGGTGCTGTAAATAAATACATACTGCTTCTTGTACAGAGAGTATGTATACAGAATTTGTCTCTGCTGGGGGGAGCCTGCCGGTGGGGATGTATATTTTGGCACACATCTCAAAGATTTATGAAATCCAAATGTTTTAGGATTTGTGTATGTCACCTTGTAAATTCTTCACATGCTTTTTGCTATCCAGATATTGAATTCAAGTTCAACGAGGTGTTGCGGGTCGATATCGATGCCTTTCTGGGAGTCGGGGATTTATTCAATAGTGAACAGCTATTAAAAAGTTATGCAACTTGCACTATGCATGTCAATTCAACAGTAGATAGAACCATACTTATATTGAATCTAATATGTATCAATGAACTTCGTATAATATCACATGCTAACGATGCAGTTTAGTCTCAGGCATCTATTAAGAGTGTACAGTACATGACTAACAACAGATTTGAGTTTACATTGAATTGCCTAGTATCGTGTATTTATAGAATTGCAGATTCGTGTCGACAACATGTGTGACGATTATGATAACACACATGGTAGCATATCCTCTGGAAATAAAAATTTACTCACAGTGAGCATGGAAATTATATAAGTATACACGTGTGAATACAGAAAAGGCTAAAAGTATGGCCGGAATTCCAGGTTCCAATAAATCCAAACTAAGAGGGAGAATTGCTAAACCACATGACAACAAAACAAACTGTAGATAGCGTGTATATGGAACGTCGAAAACTGCCTGTAGTGAAAGGTTTCGGTGACCTTGATGCCCGTTAGTGTGTATATTTCTCGCGCGAACTCATCATTGCCCATTGGAAATTGATATGTGAATGTAATGCACGAGAGGCGGTTCGCGCGTTTTAGCAGTGTACTGTATTTACCAAGTCTCCGGAAATATATATAAAATTACTATAATATATTAGTTTGACTTTGCTTGTATTTGAAGTTCCAGATAAGACTCTCAGTCAATCATATAGGGATTTATTATAACAATTAACGTAACTGGAATATAATTAGCCAATATATAGTTATTCTGAGCAATATTATTGGATTTAGAAATCACTTGACAACAAGCAATTTTGATCGTGCATATACCGTATTATTTCGAAAAATCTCTTATCAGAAAGATCTGCAAATACAAAATTTTGTAGTGATTTCGGCTTTTTCGCACGAACTTTGTAGAAAACATAAGATATTGGTCATGATCTTGTAAATTGTGAACAGTTCAAAACCTTATTATACTCTGGGGCTCAGGTCCTGAGGTAAACTGTTCAAAACTTTCTTGGATATCACACACGTTCATACATATACACATACACATACGCAAAACTACATCCAGCAATTGATGCGTACCGTATACTAATTACAGACCAATCTTGTTTTGTGAAGCGAACGAGCATGCACATATAGGTTTATGGCATCAATCACGACTAACTAATTGCAAGCAATCACCTAAAGCGTGTGCTACGCGTAGCGTACAGATTTAGCAATATGGATAATTGTATAGTGGGGAACCGTGTGTGGCTCCAGACCAAGAAAAAGACTGCACTCAACAAGAAGGGTTATGATTGGTTGCAGGATTGCGTCGTAGAAGCATACAATGGCAGTGAAGTAACTTTTGCAACACCTGATGGCGAGGTATATATATGTATATATATATATTTAACTATATATTTGTACATACATACATACAAATACATACACACACACACACACACACACACACACACACACACACACA
>NW_014039907.1:42186-53052 GCF_001186125.1 Sphaeroforma arctica JP610
ATATCTATCTATACACACACACACACTCACACACACACACACACACACATATATATATATATATATATATACATATAGTGTAGTATTAGCATCTATCTTGTAGTACTTCCAATTTTCAATGTAAGCTGTATTTATTTGATATAGAATTGGGAAATTCTGTTCTATAGTTCAGTTACGTATGCAATAGTGGATAGAAACGGTCCGATGACAGCTATCGATGCACACAATGACTAACAATGGACGGGTTGTGACTTGGCATCCAGATTCGCCATGAGAACGATACTGTTGCAACATGTGCCCACCATAAGGGAGTGTGGTCCTGTTCGTGCTGTGTTGTACTCGCCCGTGTTCACGCTCTGTGAATTACTACACAGACACACTGCCACACAACTCAATGTACACACAGCAGTATCGCACGCGGGAACACAGTAACTACCGGAAATCATCCCTCGGGTATAGTTAGTCACCCGAAAGTGTAGACAGAACCACTACCAGCCCCAATAAAACGTACCGCACCTCTTCACGTGTAACCAGAAAATCGTCAAGAAGGTGGAGGAGATAACCTTGGATAACTGCCTGCGCATGAGCAGTGACAGTGTCAGAGGAGTTGAGGACATGTCGGCCCTCACAGACATGCACTTGGAAGCCATTCTGCGCAACATCTGTGTCCGTATGCGCGAACAGAAGATATATACGTTTGTGGGATCAATTGTGATCGCCATGAACCCCTACAAGACGGTATGTGTGTAATACTGCCGTTAACGCTTTGGAAGAGAACGTAATCTCGGACTATAGACATCGCACGCCCTGTGCACACACAGCACTTGTGGTGATATGGCGCCAATGCAAAAGTGTGTGTGTGTGTGTGTGTGTGTGCATGCTTTTCGAAGCACATCATACGTACCACCCACCCACACGCACCGGGTATATCCAATATACTTGTAACCAGTAACACACACAACACACTTGTGGCCTTGCTACGAAGGCTTATACCAGTTCATTGCTATTTTTCAATACGTCCTATGTTTCAATGTCGTGGGCATACGGGGAAACATCAGCCCGCATAGGGCCAGTAGCCAAGAACAAAAGAGTGTACCTTATGAGCTAGGCGTTACACCGGTGTGTGTACATATGCACAGGATCGAGTATTTTAGATCTCCTTAAGTTCTTGCACTTCTTTGTGTCATCTGCGTAGTCTACTACATATCTACTAATGCGTGTAGCTAGGCCAAGTGGTAGGATGTCTTACATACTATTGCGTGCAGCTGAAAGCCAAGTGAAAGGATGTCTCATATACACCTGTCAACGTGCACCACAGATTGAGGGTATGTACACAGACGAGATGCGGAATCAATATGCTAATGCACGACTGGGTGACTTACCACCGCACGCGTACGCCATCTCCAGGGAAGCGTACTGCCGCCTGCAGGAGAAGGCAGAGAACCAGGTGTGTTGTGTATGTGTGTCTATGTGTGCGTGTGTGCGTGTGTGTGTATGGGCGTACGTGTGTGTGTATGTGTGTACGCGTGTGTGTATGTGTGTACGTGTGTGTGTAAGTGTGTACGTGTGTGTGTATGTGTGTACGTGTGTGTCTCCTGCCCATGTGTATGTGGGATAATTAGTGTATATACCCCTAATAACACACAGACGTGTTTACTGTCCATGTAATTGATTGTATCTTTGTACACGCTCCAATACTCACAAGCCCAACCTCACACTTAGTTGCGACTAGAACCGTTATTTCCCAAGGAACCCAATTAAAAATAGATAATCAACCAACCAAGGAAAAACAGATACTTCGAGCAACCAATCAAAGCAGACATTCGCACCAACCAATTAAAAATAGATACTCAACCAACCAATCAAAAACTGACACTTCAACCGTCCTATTACAAATAGATACTCCCACCAACCAATTAAAAATAGATACTTCAAATAACCAATCAAAAACAGACACTTCAACCGACCTATTGAAAATCGATACTCCCGCCAACCAACTCTGCACTCTCCCGCCTTTATGCGCACCTGCCTGTGATTCTGTCCTGCCCTATAAACCTGACCTGACCTTGTTCTACCTGCCCTATAAACCTGACCTGACCTTGTTTTACCTGCCCTATAAACCTGACCTGACCTTATTTTACCTGCCCTATAAACCTGACCTGACCATATTTTACCTGCCCTATAAACCTGACCTGACCTTGTTTTACCTGCCCTATAAACTTGACCTGACCTTGTTTTACCTGCTTTATAAACCTGACCTGACCTTATTTTACCTGCTTTATAAACCTGACCTGACCTTGTTTTGTTTTGGCACGGTTTTGGCCCTCTGACTACTTAGGTAGTGCTGATAAGTGGCGAGTCTGGTGCGGGTAAGACGGAGACAGCTAAGATACTAATCCAACACCTGTCGATGATGTGTGGGGGTGGGGTGGGCCATATCCTACAACAGGTACGTGCGCGCGCGCGCGTGTCGTGTGTGTGTGTGAGTGAGAGAGAGAGAGAGAGAGAGAGAGAGAGAGAGAGAGTGTGTGTGTGTATGTGTGTGTGTGTACTGCATAGCTCTGTGTACAAGACAGCCACTTCGTTGTGTGTGTTACAGTCAATCGGTTGTATGTGTTACAGTCACTTCGGGTCGTGTAGTGTTGCAACAGCGAATGCAATAAACCGTGTGCCTCTCCTCCGTCGCTGACCAGCGGGCTAAACCCTAAACCTTAAAACCCACATGCGCTGCTTTGCCAATATGTAGTATTCATATAATCAGTTGAGCAGTCAAGAACACCCGCACACAAACACACACACACACATAAATATACACACACGCACCTAAATACACACCCACACATAAATATACACACACTCACCTAAATACACATACACACACACACATGAACATACACATACACACACATACACATACACACACATACACATAAATATTCACACACACACACACACACACACACACACACACGCACAAGCTATTCCGGAAAAAGAATAGTTTAGTGGTCTGTTAGAGTAGTAATAGTTTAATAGTCTGTTAGAGTTGTAATAGTTTAAAGGTCTGTTAGAGTAGATGTAGACATCTGGGTGATAGACAGATGCAAGTAATAGTTTAATAGTCTGTGAGAGTAGTAATAGTTTAATAGTCTGTTAGAGTAGTAATAGTTTAATGGTCTGTGAGAGTATTAATAGTTTAATAGTCTGTTAGAGTAGTAGTAGTTTACTAGTCTGTGAGAGTAGTAATAGTTTAAAAGTCTGTGAGAGTAGTAATAGTTTAATAGTCTGTTAGAGTAGTAATAGTTTAATGGTCTGTTAGAGTAGATGTAGACATCTGGGTGATTGGTGGCCATGGTTACGTCCGCCCAACTGTGTTTCTGCATTGGAGCATCAAACGGAGTACGACGTTTGGGATTGGGCAATCTGTACACGGATGCAATAAATACGAACATACGGTAACAATGCGTTAACATTCCCCACAGATCAAGGATTCATATAATAGTGTGTACATGCGTAATATCACCCACAGATTAAGGATTTATATAGTAATATGTACATGCGTTTAACACTCCCCACAGATTAAGGATTCATATAGTAATATGTACACACGTTCAACACTCCCCACAGATCAAGGACTCATATAGTAATGTGTACATACGTTTAACACTCCCCACAGATTAAGGATTCATATAGTACTATGTACACACGTTTAATACTCCCCACAGATTAAGGATTTATATAGTAATATGTACATACGTTAACACTCCCAACATATAAGGATTCATATAGTAATATGTACACACGTTAACATCCTCCACCGATTAAGTATTTATATAGTGATATGTACATACGTTAACACTCCCCACAGATTAAGGTCTCATATAGTAATATGTACATACGTTGACACTCCCCACAGATTAAGGTCTCATATAGTAATATGTACATACGTTAACACTCCTCACAGATTAAGGTCTCATATAGTAATATGTACATACCTTTAACACTCCCCACAGATCAAGGATTCATATAATAGTGTGTACATGCGTAATATCCCCCACAGATTAAGGTCTCATATAGTAATATGTACATGCGTTAACACTCCCCGCAGATTAAGGATTCGTCACCGCTGTTAGAGTCTTTGGGCAACGCTAAGACCGTGTACAACAATAATAGTTCGCGATTTGGAAAGTTCATCGAGATTCAATACGACACACGCTATCAGATCAACGGCGCCCGAACCTCGGATTGTATGTGCACGTGGCTATGTTGGCTCTGGATGCCCTTACATACTTTAGCGCTCACGAAGTACCTACAGACATATCTCTGTGCTGCCTTTGTATTTACCTGCATACTTCTACAGTACCTATTACATACATACATATTTCGATATTGCCTCTAGGTTTACTTAAATACTTCTATAGCATCTAGTACCTACAGACACACCCGTCAGCATTTCTAGGGTGTAAGTACCTGCTCCATACATACACATTCATCACTCTCTTGGTTACGCCAGTGTTTAAGGTCTAAGCAAGAAACGTACACGAGTCTATGTACAACCTTTCTGTCTCAGCTGATACTCTCTACTCGACTCTTTAAGGTCTAAGCAAGAAACGTACACGAGTCCATGCACAACCTTTCTATCTCAGCCCTTTCTTAACTTAGCTGACATCCTCTACTCGCTACACCACACCACACCAAACCACATCACATCACATCACATCATATTACATCACATCACATCACATCACATCACATCACATCACATCACATCACATCACATCACATCACATCACATCACATCACATCACATCACATCACATCACATCACATCACATCACATCACATCACATCACATCACATCACATCACATCACATCACATCACATCACATCACATCACATCACATCACATCACCTCACCTCACCTCACATCACATCACATCACATCACCTCACATCACATCACATCACCTCACATCACCTCACATCACATCACCTCACATCACCTCACATCACATCACATTTGCAGATTTGCTGGAGAAGTCCCGCGTCACTAAACAGAACAAGGGCGAGCGCAACTTCCACATCTTCTATCAGCTGGTACGAGCCACTCCTCCGCAACTCAAAGGTACGTAACAAGCACAGACCTCAATGGTAGGGAACATGCCCAGAAGTGACAAGTAGGTATGAAAGGTAGATAGCAAACACCGAAGTGAAAAGTAAGTATGAAAGATACGTAACAAGCACAGAACTCAATGGTAGGGAGCAAGCCAGAAGTGACAAGTAGGTATGAAAGGTACGTAACAAGCACAGAACTCAATGGTAGGGAACAGGTCCAGAAGTGACAAGTAGGTATGAAAGGTAGATAGCAAGCACCGAAGTGACAAGTAGGCATGAACGGTAGATAGCAAGCACCGAAGTGACAAGTAGGTATGAAAGGTAGATAGCAAACACCGAAGTGAAAAGTAGGTATGAAAGGTAGATAGTAAATACCGAAGTGACAAGTAGGTATGAAAGGTAGATAACAAGCACCGAAGTGACAAGTAGGTATGAAAGGTAGATAGCAAATACCGAAGTGAAAAGTAGGTATGAAAGATACGTAACAAGCACAGAACTCAATGGTAGGGAGCAAGCCCAGAAGTGACAAGTAGGTATGAAAGGTAGATAGCAAGCACCGATGTGACAAGTAGGTATGAAAGGTACGTAACAAGCACAGAACTCAATGGTAGGGAACAGGTCCAGAAGTGACAAGTAGGTATGAAAGGTAGATAGCAAGCACCGAAGTGACAAGTAGGTATGAACTGTAGATAGCAAGCACCGAAGTGACAAGTAGGTATGAAAGGTAGATAGCAAACACCGAAGTGAAAAGTAGGTATGAAAGGTAGATAGCAAATACCGAAGTGACAAGTAGGTATGAAAGATAGATAACAAGCACCGAAGTGACAAGTAGGTATGAAAAGTACGTAACAAGCACAGAACTCAATGGTAGGGAACACGCCCAGAAGTGACAAGTAGGTATGAAAGGTTGATAGCAAGCACTGAAGTGACAAGTAGGTATGAAAGGTAGATAGCAAGCCCAGAAGTGACCAGTAGATATGAATGGTAGATAGCAAGGTCCGAAGTGACAAGTAGATATGAACGGTAGATAGCAAGCACCGAAGTGACAAGTAGGTATGAAAGGTAGATAGCAAGCACCGAAGTGACAAGTAGGTATGAAAGGTACGTAACAAGCACTGAACTCCAATGGTAGGGAACAGGTCCAGAAGTGACAAGTAGGTATGGAAGGTAGATAGCAAACACTGAAGTGGCAAGTAGGTATGAACGGTAGATAGCAAGCACCGAAGTGACAATTAGGTGCGAGAGGTAGATGCTTGCACATCACGGGGTTCCATACGTTCTGTGTCACTGTCACAACAGCTTGAGCGCAATTCTCTGCTGCCCAGTCCTCTTTTGTCGTGCAGCTGCAGAACACATTGCAGAGTGCCCTGAGCTTTGTGTGAATATATATAGTGCACTTGAGGTTTGTCCGGTTATGTGTGGTGCACCCTGAGCTTTGTCTAGATGTGTGTGTTACACGATGATCTTTGTCCAGTTATGTGTGGTATACATTGAGAGTTATCCAGTTATGTGTGGTAAACCTGACGGTTCCCATCAGGACATGGAGAGTCTTCTTCTCTAGCATGCACTAGACACACCCACACTTAACACCAACATCTGCACACACACACACACTCAACACCGACATCTGCACACACACACACTTAACATTGACATCTGCACACACACACACACTCAACACCGACATTTGCACACACACACACTTAACATTGACATCTGAATAAACACACACACTTAACATTGACATCTGAATAAACACACACACTTAACACCAACATCTGCACACACACACACTTAACATTGACATCTGAATACACACACCCACTCACACGTCTGCAGAGAGATTCCAACTGGGCCAGTGCGAAGACTTTCACTACCTCAACCAGAGCGGGTGCACAGGAGTGGACACTATCAAAGACGACAAGCACTTCGCAGAGTTCCAGGTAAGTATGTCCTTCGCGCTAGTCTGGTGAGGGTGACATTGGGTTTTAGTGTTTTAGGGTTTAAGGTGTATAGGGCTGTTTTATAAGTATCGGATATATCGTAGGTTAAGGTTGTTGCGGATATTGGAGTTGTGTGTTTCGTATGTATGTTAGGACGGTAATGGCTGCGTTTGCAGTATCGTTAGTCTCCCATATACGCTACTCTATCTCCCACAACAACCCTATCCTCAAAGTTAGGACCACTACACCAACCCTAAAACCCTATACTAAACTCTAGAACCCTATACTCAGAACTCACACGGCACTACCTTCATCTCCCGCTACAGCAATCCATGACCATTCTCAACATGGCGCCACAGGCACAGACTGATCTGCTAGCCATTTTGGCGGGAATCCTGCATCTGGGCAATGTGTCCTTCACCAACAAAGCAGGTGCCAAGGTGGCGGATAGGCAAGGTATCACTTGCATTGGGTTGTGCTTGAGCGGTGGAAGGGTGGGGGGGGGTATTTGATAGGCCAAGTGGGATATGTATACACGCACACGCGCACACATGCACACAAATTTATTTATAGATACATACATACGTACATACGTACTTTCATACATACAACATACATACATATATACGTACATATATATATATATATATATATATATATATATATACATATATATACATTATGTGTGTGTGTGTGTATTTATGTATATATATATATATATATATATGCATAGCAATACACACACACACACAACACACACCTATATATAGATTTATATATATTTATCCAAGTGAATGTAAATATACACACGTGCTCATATGAATATACCTATATACATGTCTATACACACACCCATCCCTCAGCAATACATATAACACATCTCATCAATCTCTACACCTCCACCCACCACAGCGCTTGTCATAGTCGAAGATCTGTTAGGCGTCAGTGCCTGCGCTCTGGAGTCAGGGCTGACAACCAAAACGCTCATCATGCGTGGTGAGAAGGTGGTGTCTAACCTCAGCGTGGACCAAGCAGCGGATAGCAGAGACGCCCTGGCTATGAACCTGTATGCAGGCCTGTTCAAGTTTGTGGTGGGACATATCAACTCGGTCATGATGAGCGGGGAGAAGCAGTTCATTGGTAAGGACAAGGCGGCGGGGTGCGCTGTCGGGCTTTGTATTTGTTGTTTGCATGCATGTGCTCGTGTGTACGGATGTATTTATAGGTTGTTACACGCATATACGTTTAGTATTACATACATGTTCTTATGTCCACGTAGGCATTTGCATATTGTAACATGCACATGCGTATATATATATATATTATTACACGCATCTGCTCATGATCACGTACGCATTTATACTTTGTCGGCTAATATGACTCCTGACTAGCACATGGTAGTAGCATACCTACATGCACAGCCCACTTCAGCGCATGAGCTGCCATGAAGTACAGAGCTACTAACCTTTTAGGACAAATCGGTCCAATAGTCCATAAAACTCAGCCCTCTCTCTACACATGTACGCAGGGGTGTTGGATATATTTGGGTTCGAGAACTTCGAAGTAAACTCGCTGGAGCAGTTCTGTATCAACTACGCCAACGAGAAACTGGCGCACTATTTCAACAACCACATCTTTGGCATGGAACAGGCCGAGTACAAGCTCGAGGGCATCAGATGGTAGGTAAATGTGGTCGTGTACAAGTGGTACGGATACTCAAGCTAGTGAGTGGTACGGATACTAATACTAGTGGTACGGATACTCAAGCTAGTGGTACGGATACTAATGCTAGTGGTACGGATACTCAAGCTAGTGGTATGGATACTCAAGCTAGTGGTACGGATACTAATGCTAGTGGTACGGATACTCAAGCTAGTGGTACGGATACTAATGCTAGTGGTATGGATACTCAAGCTAGTGGTACGGATACGAATGCTAGTGGTACGGATACTCAAGCTAATGGTACGGATACTAATGGTAGTGGTACGGATACTCAAGCTAGTGGTATGGATACTCAAGCTAGTGGTACGGATACTCAAGTTAGTGGTACGGATACTCAAGCTAGTGGTACGGATACTCAAGCTAGTGGTACGGATACTCAAGCTAGTGGTACGGATACTAATGTTGAGTCAAACAATTAGAAAGTCCGATATGTATTGGGATTGCCGAGAAAGGAAATACGTACGAGTAGCCACTTTCACTACCACGCATACATATACGCACACCACACACCTAAAACATCTAAACCCTAAACCCTAAACCCCCAAACCTAACAAAACCCAACATATACGAATCTACGAACTACACCCACACTCAGGGATGCCATTGACTTCAAAGACAACTTGCCCTGTTTGGAACTGATTGAGGCACGCATGGGAGTGATAGCCCTACTCGACGAGGAGAGTCGATTCCAAAAGGCCACCCCCGACACACTGATAGAAAAGCTCAAGCAGAACCACAACAAGCACAGCTACTTCAGTGAGCAAAGGTGAGTGAGATGGCGCGCGTGTGTGTGCTGGATGGTGTACTTAGACAGATGTGTGTGCTGAATGGTGTAGTAAGATAGGTGTCTGTGCTGAATGGTGTAGTAAGATAGGTGTGTGTGCTGAATGGTGTACTGAAACAGGTGTGTGTGATAGAGTAGCTGTGTGAGTACAGCATACGGGACATGTGCCTATGAGACTATAGACAGGTGCATTTCATTTATATTTCTAGCTATGGGTTTAGACAAGGAGAAGAGCATGCTATTGAATAGGAATGTTCGGACACTAAGGATTGCTTCCAAGATATGTGGCTAGTTGGCTCAATTGGTGTGCAATGATGGTGCTTGAAACACACGACACATGACTGACACTGACACTGACACTGATACTGACACTGACACTGGCACTGGCACTGGCACTGACACCATTTCTGACACTGACGCGCGAACCTGACACGTGCTGCTCGCAGACTGCGTAAGGATGCGTTTGGAGTGGTGCACTATGCCGGCACTGTGGTGTACGATGTGAACTCGTTCTTGGACAAGAACCGAGACACGTTCAAAGACGACCTCCTGGAGGTAGGGTAGTGTGTTTGTGTTTGCTGTATTTATGGTGGGTTATACGTTCAAAGACGACCTTCTGGAGGTAGGGTAGTTTGTTTGTTTGTGCTGTATTTATGGTGGGTTATACGTTCAAAGACGACCTCCTGGAGGTAGGGTAGTGTGTTTGTGTGTGCTGTATTTATGGTGGGTTATACGGTCAAAGACGACCTCCTGGAGGTAGGGTGGGGTGGTTGTGTGTGCTGTATCTAAGGTGGGATATGTGGTTAGTATGTGCGTGTGTGTGTGTGACCTGAGAAACGATCGAAGAGTCGTCCATATAATGACGGGCAATGTACTTCTATCAAACATGTGGTATGCGCATGCCCACACGTCCATCTGCAGTGCATGTTTTTGTTTGTTCGAAGGTCAGTATATATGTGCTTTAAACGTGTGCATTTACTCTTAACGTGTACATGTACTTCGAACGTATACATTTACTCTGAACGTTTGTGTACTTTAAACATTTACCTGCTTGTCTCTAAACAGGTACATTTACTCTTAAGGATTGTGTACTTTAAACGGTTACCTGGTTGTCTCTAAACGTGTACTTGTACTCTGCTTGTGTACTAAACACACTGCACCAACTTTCAATGGCACAGATGCTGCAGGGTAGTACGAACACATTGGTGGCGTCACTGTTTGAAGCAGAGCTTGAGGAAGAGACGAGGAACAGAGGAAGGGGGCGCAAGGCCACCATTGCCAAACAGTTCAAGAACTCACTACAGG
>NW_014039906.1:0-2708 GCF_001186125.1 Sphaeroforma arctica JP610
TCTTCTGTCACACTCTTAAGCGGTGCGAACCCATAGCGCATAATCTGGTTGAGATCACAATCTGTACATGACTGATATACTCTGGCAACTAAAGTTGCCAGCTTAGGGTGCGCGATCCCATTTCGCTTAGCATCTTTAAATGCGTCTACTACTGTAAGATTCGGTCTATTAAGGCGATATTTACGCCTTAGAGTAAATAAACGCGTAGGTAAATTCTATGTATCGTGAAAATATCAAAGTAAGTAAACGAAATGAGACTTTTAGTAAAGTTAGGTATGCCTCGTGAAAACAGCAATACTCTGAGGGATTGTGAGGCTGAGACATTGCCTATATGTAATCCTCTCAGTACTATTTCCGCCAAAGGGATTTTATTTAGTGTTTCGTTGTCGCTCTATTAGAAACTATGGTATGTTTCATTGGAGCGAATCTGAAAGACTTATAAAATCCTATCTTTAGAAATGAAAAGAAAAAATACTCTTGATGTCCTTAGTTATTGTCTTATCCAATAACTTGCCATTTATCAAGAATTACCGACTTAGCCTTCATCAGACTGGCACATCTGGTTGGCTGATCGGATGATCAACTAGGTAACGTTAATAGTCCCTAGAAACCTATATTCGGTTGAGCCATCTGGCTACCGAAGTATTCAGATATAAATAAAGTTGGAAAGTAAATATAGTTTTATTAATAGAACTAGACCAACTCTTATGTTTAGTATTTTACTGGGGCATTTTAATGGCCTCGTCCAAATATCTGATATGTAATGCATGTTTGTATGTATGTTTACATATCAGATATTTGGACGAGGCCATTAAAATGCCCCAGTAAAATACTAAACATAAGAGTTGGTCTAGTTCTACTAATAAAACTATATTTACTTTTTAGTTGACAGAGTATATCAGTCATGTACAGACTGTGATCTCAACCAGATTATGCGCTATGGATTCGCACCGCTTAAGAGTGTGACTGAAGATGTTCCATGGCGCGGGGTCATCATTGATCTGGTTGTCCTGCCTACGTCCGAGTACACAGGCGACCGTTACGTATGCCACTTCTTTGATGTGGCGTCACGGTTTAACTTGCTCTATCCGTTAAAGGACAAGAGTACGCAGACCGTGGCAAAATTATGTTGCCAAGTCTTTGCTGACCACGGATGGTCAGGTATTATGTGCACTGATAACGGTAATGAGTTCTGCGATAACGTAATGGAATCGCTAGTACTCGTATCAGGCATATGCCATAAGAGAGGTGTGCCATATAAACCGCAAACGCAAGGCGCGAATGAAACGCGCCATAGAAGACTTAAGTTATTCTTGCGTACTGCATTAACGTATGATGCAGATGAATGGCGGTACCACCTTAAGTGGGTACAAACACAGATGAACGAATGTGCTGATCCGGTTACAGGAACTACACTCGCTCACTATTTTCGTGGCAGATATAGTGAGTTACAAATACCCTTTAACAAGGACAAACCTGGTCACCATGAGTTATCATGGTTAGAGAAGGTACAACGTATTTATAAGGTTGTATATCCTTGCTTGCGAGAAATACGCAATGTAGCCTTATTAAAAAGGCAAAAGCGTTGGAACACTACCAAAAAGATAGCAGAGTATCAGGTCGGTGATAGAGTTAACATCCGTCAACGTAATTCCGATGCTACTGTATTAACATCTAAATGGATAGGACCACATATATTCTCTGTAGCTGACGCTAAAAGTGGAACCTATGAGGTAAATAACCCCGACGGTTCCAGTGCTTTAAATATAGGCACTAGTCGGATTCTGACTAAAGATATTATTCTCGCAAGAAGACATAACTCTAATGCCCCTCTTGATCGTTCTGAATTTAAAGACATTATATGGAGAACGGATAAGGGAGGGCTATACATACTATCGTACACGCTTTATAGACGATACAATCGCTTAGTTGACTTCAGATGCTTTCGATAATCAAGACTATTTAAAAGCCATTAATCGAAAATGGCGTAAACGACTGCATAAGTCACAAGCTGAAACGGATAGCATGTTTCCATCGTCTGAAGGCACGGAAGTTAAAACTTACCCGCCTACAGCATTTATCCCGAGCTTTAATGCTCATCCTTCATATGTGCTTAAGACACTAAAGGATAAGAAACGTCCAGTCGACCACCACAGACCTACTGGAGCTAAGCCCAAAACCTCACAGGGTAACCGAGAACACTTAATTTCTCCGCCTGAGAAACATTCACTATACGTTAAGCTACTTATTGTTTTCGATCTGTTTTTCCTTTCTCGCTTTTTGACCCATAATCAGCTTGAGTAAACAACTAGCTTCTCCTGGGTCTCAAAGCTGGGTGGGGGCTGTGTAATAGCCGGGCCTCCACATTAGACTCTATGTTATAAACGGACTCTTAAGCAGTACGTGAACTATAAACGTACTCTAAATAGTAAGAGGTACTTTAGTTTCCTAAATGGGTTTTAACGGGTTTATTAACAATACCTTTTCCATTTTACATATCAGATATTTGGACAAGGCCATTAAAACGCCCCAGTAAAATACCAACCATAAGAGTTGGTCTAGTTCTATTAGTAGAACTATGTTTACTTTCCAACTTTATTTATATCTGAATACTTCGGTAGCGAGATGGCTCAACCGAATATAGGTTTCAAGGGACTATTAATGGGTTTTAGGGTTTTAGGGTTTAAAACCCCCTATTCGGGCGCTTT
>NW_014039906.1:3618-24459 GCF_001186125.1 Sphaeroforma arctica JP610
AACAACTGATTCGACGCATCCTGGTAGGCCCGAAACTGCCGCCCATTGGCCCTGACCTCCTTCAGCAATTACAGGAGTGCCACGACTTCCACGGTATCTGGACCCTCCATGAACACCTTGGATCTTTTCTCCAGCATGTTGAAGAACCACCGTACCCTCACCCGTCCCTGACGCATCAACAGATGCTCCCCATACCCCGGCTAATCACGCTGTTGAAGTATTACTTCCAAATATCGGTTCAAACCAAATCATCGCGCTTGTTGGTTCCGACTATGATACTTCCGATCCAGGCCAGCCAACAGATACCGAATTCGTCCGTGGTCTGGTGCGGCATTGGCTTACCCCCATCCTCGCTTCACGACCGGATTATGACGGATAACCTGGTCCTTCTCGGTATTTCGTACTCTACACTAACCCATTCCGCGGCACTACACGGCGCAGACCCGATCCGTACCACAGAGGTGGGTACTCTACTTAGTAGGTCAGCAAGCGAATATATGGAACATTCGATATTAACAGTGTTTTGTCAACACCGGCCCGAATTGACTCAGCACATATCTTCCATTGTCGACTCACTTGGCCCAAGCTTCAAACGGGAATTTACTGACCACTTCTTCCCATCAATCTTTCCTGAACCACTACAGCGACTATGAGAGCCATACCATATTTTCATACATTGTATCATACATACTTGCCATTTTAGAAATAAATAATATTATCCCTATTAACGTTACCTAGTTGAACCTCCGATCAGCCAACCAGATGTGCCAGTTTGATGAAGGCGAAGCCGGTAATTCTTGATAAGTGGCAAGTTATTGGATAAGACAATAACTATGGACATCAAGAGTAAAAAAAAATATTCTTCTAAAGATAGGATTTTACGAGTCTCAGATTCGCCCCAATGAAACATACCATAGTTTCTAATAGAGCGACATCGAAACACTAAATAAAATCCCTTCGGCGGAAACAGTACTGAGAGGATTTATATATAGGCAATGTCTCAGCCTCACAATCCCTCAGAGTATTGCTGTTTTCACGAGGCATACCTAACTTTACTAAAAGCCTCATTTCATTTATTTCCTTTGAAATTTGCACGATACTTGGAATTTACCTACGTGTTTAAATACTCTAAGGCGTTAATATCGCCTTGATAGACCGAATCTTACACATTTTAAAGTTAACAAAAGTACACACACAGACAGGCAGAGAGAGACTCCATGCCACACTTACACATAAAACATACAGACACACAAACAGAGACACCATGCCCCACCTACACAAAAATACGCACAGACACAGAGAATGAGAGACATACGCACACACAGCCCATGCCCTACTTACGTGTACATATGTACAGACACACAGAACAAGCACACAACACACACGTACCAAAAAATATCGGGTTTCACTCAAAATACCCCCACCATACACACAAATATATACCCACTGCCTACCGAAACATCAATTGTGCCTTTCAGAAATACATAAATATACTCCACAAGCACACACGCGCAAATACACACACACACGCGCAAATACACACACACACACACGAAACGCACACAGAATACACACACATAACTATATACACATACACATATAACTTTACACACACACGCACATACACACATGTTTACACAAAGATAGATAAATATATACTATAGATACAAATAAAATGCATGAAACATACATTATCAAGAAATGCATGTATTGATGAAACAACGGTAAAAATCCATTTATACATTTGAATACACACTCTTATGTGAATGAATAGATACATATGTAAATAAAAATACACATAAATGTATACAATAGATAAATATATATTTAGATGCATATATAATAAGACAAATGCATACCAGTAAACACGCACGCATGACAGTAGACTCACATACACAACTAGATTAAATATAACTCTATTGTATACACACATACACATACATATACGCACGGTAACACACACTTACACACTCAAACGAATACACACGCAAACACTTAAACACTAATACACTCGTACACTCACCTCCAGTCGTTAGCCTCTCTCTAAGCTCATCATAGTTTCTGCTGCAAAATAAATATAATATGTATATATTTAATTATTTTACATAGTGTCATGAAGTCGTGTCTCTTGGTCATGGTCATTATATTGCTAACGTCATCATTAAAAAATTAAATAAATACGTACAATAATGGCCTTTTTTCGTGGTCCTCTGGATATGAGTCTGCGCTAAATGAGGAAACCTGATTTCTGCTCGAGCCCCAAATCCAGAGGCCAGAGGGTTTTTTTATGTATTGGCATATTTACGATAAATAGATAAATGTACAGACAAAAAAATACCGAGCTCAGCTCACTTCGTCGGGGAGTCATGTTTCACAAGTAATTGAGAATAATAACTGTGAACATAACTCCCCGCAGGGCGGAGTGAGCCGAGCTCGGTAGATTCATAATTTCGCGTTTTGAAATAAGAATATTTTTAGAATCCGGTCTGTGTTTAAAATTATTTGTTGTATATTAAAGTACCGAACTATAAGATGCCGCACAATATTAGTCAAAATTTGCTGGATGTCAAAACTTGCTGGGTTTAGGGTTCCTACCACAAAAAAAAATTCAGTTCACAAAATTCGTGTTCACTATGGGACTTTGGGTCAGTCACAAATTTTGTGTCAGTTCACAAAATTTGTGTCAACGTGGGTCATTATCTATATCTGTTAACCAATAGTGTCTGGTCTCTTTCAGTAAACCAATGGAATCGGGTTTCTCTTAATGCTAATTTTTATTGGTCCATTTGTTTTCGATCTTTGACGGGCCCTAGTAGTACAGAGAGATTTCCAACCAAAAATCCAACGCATACAGCCATCCACCCACCCTCAATCACAGCTCTTATGTCCTGCAGGGAAATTTTTATTTTATTTTAAATAGCGCGGTGCCATGACACTTGTCAGTTGAGACTCTGTAAACGCATGACTGCCAAGCTAAGCTCAATACGTTTTGGGGGTACGGAATAGTAGTTGAACGTAAACGCATATTTATCTATTTTTTTAAACGTTATAACTGTTATAAGGTGATCAGTAGAGCCTACCTAAGTACTTTATATAGGACTGGTTCGTATGGTGAAATCTGTCCACACTTAAATGTTTAGACGCGCAAGATGCACCTGTGAGCATACAAAGGACCGTATATTGAATAAAAGTTGAGCATAAACGTATATTTATTCAATTTATAAAAGTTTTAACGGAATACGGTTTGAGGTTAGCTGCCAAGTGCCAACTTGCCAAGTCTGCACTCTGCCTCACTGACTGTCTGCCATCCCCAACCCCTGGGAACGCATAGCAATTTAGGAAGTTATGGGTTTTGGCGGGAAACGAAACATAGTTACCGGCAGATTCTTCTTCTTGTGGTAATTCGTGTGTATTCTTCAAAAAAAGAAAAGTCTCTGTGTATTGTATATATTTATTTACATGCAGATCTCAAGACATCTCAAAGCAGTAATTGGTAAATATTTAAATGTGAATAGGGTACAGCAAAAGATTCAGGTCATAAAGATAGTTTTGGATCGCACCTCATACCATTAAATCTGACGATGGTTGCCGCTCTATGCTCTAGAAGAAGGCTGCTTTCAGCAGGTAGAGTGATATTTAACTTCTATGTGTTGGGTTTGACACACCTCCTTGTATGAGCTCCTTTGATATTGTTGGGATTTTGTGCGTCTGGAAGTAATTGCTCAAACTGTGGAAACGCTCAAAGAACACTGCGCCAGAAAAAGACGGCTATACGCTGGGCATACATATCCTTTGGTCAAGTGTATGGTCGTGGCTTTTGCATGAGTGCCGCTATTGTTTCTGTATGCTGCAATGCATCTTGTCTTCAACTGTAAAAAGGATGCTTTGTTTGAGTTGCAAGAAAACAATATTCCTCGTGGAGTCCGAATAGCTGCAAGTGATCGTTTCAAGGTAAAGAAACACAGGTATCTGGGTTGGTTGGTTATATGATAAATAAACATCTTATTGGTTACTCCACAATCCACCGCGTGGCCTCTGAGCGTGTAGACCTTCGAGCATTCACGCCGTTCTCTCTTAGGCTTGGCTTCATCTTTTTCTCTTTCATAGGTCTGGTGTGCGCCGTAGTCATAGTTATCCAGTTTGATACCTCCAGTAGCAATTATGGCTTTCAAGACGTCATCGGTCAGGCATCAGGGATGAAAGGTACAGTTCAGCATAGACGTAATTTTTGTGCCAGTCATTCCCTCGGGCTTTAGTGTCATATATTACTACTGACTGTTTTCAGTATTTTGTAAGAAGGCGGGTGTTGAGATTGAGATACTTTCAGTGAAAGCGAACGAGTTCAGTGCCGTTGGTGCATTTGATACGCGTGCGTAGGAATAAATAATTTGGGCAGTACAGTATATCAAGTAGCAGGGTCTTACAATGTTGACAGTGTAAATAAATGTCGGTTTCTGCATACCATTGATAAGAGCGATCAACAACGATAAAGAGTCTCACGCCGTTAACCGTTTTTCGTTTTTCGATAGCGTATTTTTTTTTTGAGAACCACTTAAATGTTGTTGCAAATCTGAACGTGTGCATAGCCAATGACGACATTTGTGTACTATGGACAAGACGGATATGTATAGTGAGATATGATGTATTGGCGAGAGTATGTATGTACAACTCGATGCTGCACAAATGCTTATATTCTTGAGTTTGTAACAATTCTTGTCAAGTGAACGCAAATGATAGCTACTGGTACACTATATCTATTTGTGAGAGAAAACAAACCAATCGAATGAGAGAGACCCTCGATTATGAATATGCTCTGCAACAATATACGAAGTAGGACATATCTGCTAGCAATTCGCTACTATGTGACAAACTAAGACTTCGACCTTGTACGATCGGATAATATTACGATTTTTGTCACAGGATCACGCTACATGTTATTAGCCCCAGGCAAAGTGGTTGTGGGATCACGAGGGTGAGTAGAGAGATGTGAGCGTGTATTTACTACTACTTTGAATAAGAATATAATTATATCTTCCAGTTTGTATATCATAAACTTCTTTTCATAATTTATTGAACACCCGCAACAGGAATATGTACTTATTTGAGAACAGCAACAAAGTGCCTGATTTCTGTATGACTTTTAGCTTTGTGCACAGCGTATCGCTATGACATATTTCTGAAGGTACGCCGATAGAAGTAAGATCCTACGACTCAAATACTACTTGAATGCTCTCTTCAATGTGTATAAATATGAAATTGGTAATCCTACCAATATATTAACCGTACCATAAGCCTATACTGTACTACTGTTCTAGGATGGTCGCAATACAGCTTTTAAATTACATATATATATATATATATATATGCAGTGTTTTTGTATTGTCCATCGTATACTAGAAGGCGTTGATGACTGTGATTCATAACTAATGTAGCATCTATCCACGATCCATGTTTTTTTTTCAGTAACAGCAGCCCTTGGACAAGCGAATACCACTTTTGATCGTTGCATGTGTAATAATTTTTTTTTGCGGCGATATATTATTTGTGTGCGTTTACGTCAGCAGTCACATGACTGTACACTTGAAGTATATATAAGAACTACCACCGCCTGGCCCCAAAGGCATGGGATACTCCTACTTTCTAAGATCTGATTTGACATCGATTACATGTTGACTTTTTAGGGCCACTACTCGGTACATTAGTAGATGATCCCAACGAACACGGGGTCGCTGAATTATCGCGAATACAAGCGGAAATTGAGGCGCCGAAAAGCGACAACCGTTCCTCACAACCCGCAAAAATCACTGAGCAGAAGCCAGCAAAGTTGGAGAGCTTGGAGATTGATAAATCCAAGACAGAGAGCACGGCTAGCATCACCAGCAAGGTTCGAACAGACATCTGATATCCTTATTGTTGTTGAGGGTGTGGTATTTTTGAGATGAACATCTGTCCACCGTGAGGTAGTCATACTGTTCGTTGTTATTATTTGTGTACTAGGACTATGTGATGCCAGAGCTTGATTATGATGCTCAAAAGTTGCTTGATCTCTTTGATGGAGTATTCGAAGGAGACAATAACTTCGGATTAGTCAAACCAGCAAATTCTGCAAAGTGTGACGTGCAGCTGAGAGTGGACCCCGACAAAACGGACTACAACATTGAAATCAAAGGTATGTACCGAACGAATCGCGATGAGTATTGAAGCGATGGTAAATGAGTTTCCCTGTAATTACAATTGAGTCATAGACTACGCTATTCATACTTTTCCCTCAGCCCATTGTATCGTAACTCTTTCAGTGCCTTGCACATATGAGCTAGGCCTGTGAATTTATTTATCAGACTGAAGCTCGGATCGATATCCGAGTCGCAATGCTCTTTGGCATGTGCTAACTCTATGCTGCTTTCCTATTGAAGTTGGCCAACCATGCGAAGTGACCGAAGTACTACTTAGGCGCGTGGATGGACAGGCGATTAAAGCTGCAACCATCGGTATTTATTTCTGTGTGTTTTTACAGCACATTGCAATTCCTGCTGTTATAGATACGGAGCTCGCTGGTCGTATGACTTCCTGTAGTCTTTGATTTTTTGTCTTTTATCGGCCCCGCACTTGCTTTGCGCTGTCACTTGTGACATCGCGACAGTTGTTCACGAATGAAAGTTTATTGTCTTTTCTTAGGCACATTGAAGGCCGATGCGATGCTTGTACCCGGTACAACAAATCCAGGAAAATACGAGAAGACTGATAGTGTCAGTGGTGATGTCAAAAAGAGACCGCTCCACTTTGTAAGTTGTAATTTTTGGGGTTCAATTTTTATTTATCTTTCATTGCTATCATATTGAATAGGCCTTCGCCGGATATTTTCGTTCAGTGATCTGGCTGTGAACACTTTGCGTGGCTCAACTTAAGTTCAAAATCAGAAGCCTGATAGTCGAACTCATCATCCTTGATTCTGGCAGAGGTCGAACAAAAATCTTTCTGCCTACGAGGCCTACGTTGTACTTGACGATAGTAGCAATTTCTATGAGGTCACTTTCCCGGGCTCGTCAATACGCTTGGCCAATCCAGAGGATGCAAAAATTGTGTATGAAAGTATGTTTAGTAAAACCTTATCCGCCTATCGTGATAGTCGTATTGACAACGAGTTTAAAACTTCACGATAACTACTGCAAAACGTCCATAGAAAGTGCTTGCAGTTATGATTCTTGCCATGTGCAACAATATTCTCATTGCTCGATGAAATTTTTCGAGACTGTTCAGTTGTGACTATAATCGTATGGAGTGTTTTGAACCTCATGAACAGACGCACATCTCGACGTCTCGGAACAAGATCGATCAGAAATACCGAAACGACCAGTTTGCAAGGGAGACAAATATGATGGCTGCCGTCGACACTTAATTCGCAATGTACCTATGGCATGGGATTATGCTGTGTATCCTCTGGGGAATTGGTATGTCAGAAAAAAGGGCATCCACTTTTGAGCGAAAGCCTTCTCCGTCCCAAAACTTACTACAGTTTATTAAATTTACTGAACAACTTCGCAGTAATGATCCGTTACAAGGCGATGAATTCGAGTATACAGCTTACGATGGGAGCAGGGATCTCTTCATAGTGAAAGCTCATCCAGGTGTGTATTTCCATCTCGAGGGTAATAGTGTATCCCGATCAACACCATAGCAATCAAAAGTCAGTCTATTTTCTGAGGTCCAAGTTATCACAACTGGTTATTGTGCAAAACACTTACTATGTACGGAACGATTTTCTGCTATACCACACACTGTAGAGGCAATCATGCATTTCGGCACGAAGGCCATACACTCAAGCTATTTCAAAGCCCGGCTGAATGACTTGACGACAAGCGGGACAGTAAAGTCAACCAGAAAGGGTGCTCCATCTATGGGTTACAAGTGGGACAGCGATTTGGATGGATTTGTTATATCTGTTGAGCACACTGTTCCGGGAAATTTCAAGTTAGAGGTATGGTGAATATTGTTATTTCTTGATTCGGATAAAATTTATTTCGTTTTTCCGGAATATAATTGATTCTGCAAGGCAGAATCATCAGGGCAGAATGTTTGAGAGCGAGATGTTCTCCTATAGGGATGTCAATTTTAACGTATCTTTAAATTCATCAGATCTAGTTCATTTCCCTTTTTCTGCCGATGGGATAACAGGTCGAGCTCGAATGGTACTATGGTCTGAATGAGATCGGCAACAGCCAAGTGCCTTGGAATATGGGTCGCTACGATGGTTTTGGATACTCAGTCTGCCAACGATCTAGGGCTCGCGTCGGACTCCTCGAGCCCACAGCTGAGGTACGCTATCTGTCGGCTTGATTCAACTATCTTGTTGAAAATTAACTGCCTATCTGGGTAAATGAATGTGTAGTCTGTGAATCTTATTCACTGTCTTCAATTCGGCAGATTGTAATCAAAGGTGACAAGAAGTATGCGACTAGAAAATGTGGACGAGAAGATGGCCCTGACTTTATAGGGCACTGGCTAACTAAGAAAGAAAAGTATGTATTATGATTTTGAACAAGATTACTCTATTAAAAGCATTTTCATTCACATCGTGTTGGCTTTGAATGGATTTGGCTTGTGATATCTTCTGGTTTAGTTTACGTCTTCGCTCCCAGTAATGGTTCACTTTACTGGTGATACTGACATGCCGAATTTTCGCTTGGCAAATTGGTATCGATGCGTCTTCTATAGTTGTGCTCACTTACAAATATTTCTTCGTTCAGAGGCTGTGATGAGGAGTGTACGGGTATAGGTGCTCTTACAGATGACTACCTCTCACTTCATAATGATGGTAGCGGACGAAGTGTGATGTTTGTCCCAGATAACTGTCGACCGCACATCTACACAGACAAAAATGTAAGCCGAGTATCGTGAGATTTTATCAAATGGAGTTGCACTTCTGAGCATTCGCAGGGGTAATTCAGATATAATTTTACTGATGTTATAATTCTGCCTACTAATCGAGTAAAATATCTTATGCAGATCCTACAATGCGCAAGAGAGAAGAAAATATCATGGTTGGCAGTGATGGGAGACAGTACCATACGCGAGGTAGCGTCCATGCTTCTAACCAAGTTCCCCCCCCATGATAGTGCGGGAAAATTCAGCACTGTGAAAATGCCTGTATTCTACGACGAGACCAATAAAAACCTCGGATCCTTCACGTGAGTTACTTATTTGTTGGGTCTTTTGTTATTTTGACTATTTCGTAGCTACTCGAGTTGTCGTTTTATCAGAAGGACCCTCCGAACTATGTCCTAAATCGTCGATGGTATAATTTCCAGGATTGCGTTTGAAGCGCCGAGTTCTTTCATCGATATGTGCAACGATGGAATGGATAATATCGAAAAGGAATTTATTCGAAATTTTCCGAAAGAAGCAAAGCTGATGGATGATCGATTCAATCTCAGATTAACGGTAGGTTGATCAAAATATATTGTCACTGAATTGTCGCTTTGCCTAGATACAAAATTCAATGATTAACAACACCTTGCAAAAGCTCATGTTTGCTATCCATTTTTTCAGAACGAGAGTGAAGCCAGGCCCGAAATTTTTATCACGAACAGCGCAGTCGCTTACTCTGCCTGGAAACTTCGGTTTCCCGAATATATCAAGTAAGTTTCCATGCTCATTTTGAACAACCTCCCGAATTAGGAATGTACTTTCAACAACTATGTTGTTTCAAAGCCATACAGAAGTCTAAGATGTTCAAGTTAAAATTAAAATACTATTTTCTTTCCAGATTTATGTATAACATTGCGAACTACTTCAAGGAAGCATTTCAGGCGGAACGCGAAGGACTACCCCCGCTCAGGATAATTTGGTTTATTGCTGTCGAACATCCAGGTAGATTTCCCAAGTGCTTGTCGATCCGTATTTTGAAGTTGTTTGCTCTCGTTGATAAATTCGTCGCGTATAAACGGTAGTGTTTTTGCCTAGCTGCTCTTGATGAATACCGCATACTTACACGATCGTTTCGCTTGCATTGTTTCCTCCAGATCGTGCTCATCCTGGTACGATAAACGTTAATTCTCAACGTATTCGATGGCAGAATGAGGTTGCCGTTCATATACTGAAGGAAGTGCTTGGAGAGCGAATTGAATTTTTCAATGGCTTCCACGTTCTGGAAGGTGAATGGAAATATACCTGGGACGGTCTACATGCACTGAGGACGGGTACTTCTCAGTGGCATGGTATAGAAGCGAACGTCGTGATACAGATGTTATTGAACATGGTTTTCGACGATTGCAAAGGCACAGATGAAGGTGAGGGCTAGACCCGGTGACGATTGGCTGATCTCGCTGTAAATTTCGAAGCTGGGTCGATCTTGTGAGATCCTTCACGGTTGCGTGGCAGATACTATTCATGCATATCGTAATAAACTAGACTAGGAATCATAGCCTAGATATCTTGCGCCATGGCTGGTCTCAAGGTTAGAGCTGGGTTCATTGCTATCCCCAAGCTAGTTATCAGGAGCTTGCCCTGTAGCGTCTTAGATGATATGGTTGGCATGCCGTATCTGGCAGGACATGCTTGTATCTTCACCTGGGTGCATGCTTGTAGGTTCAACTCAGTCGTGGGATGGCTGTGACTGTGTATTTTAAACATTCTCGATTTGAATCATCGCATAATGCGCCCCTCGAACCAATACATAGAAATATAAGTCAACAGGTCGTATACTAATGGACGAGTGCGTACACGATAGTATTCTGTTTGATATTTTTAAAGATTTGCTGAGATGTCAATCTGCGTCGCATAGTGTATGCACTTGTGATACGGTAATGGATTTATACTCGTTCTACCCAATAGCAAATTCATGATTGCATTCTCCGTATCGACCTCGATCTCTGCTCACCAAATTATTATAGTAGCGCGAAGAAGCTTTGCACTAAATTTTACATATAACAATATACACTGCTATTGACAATGATGATATACAAAAAAACTAGAGATTCTTGCGGTGACAACAGTCAGGCTTTAACTAGTCTTGAGCAAATAAAAACGGATCCAAATATAAAATAGCAAAGATCACAACAGACGATAGTTGCTATGGTGCGTGATATTTGTCCTGTGTATGGGAAGTTTCTACTGTGCTTCTTTACCCGTGATGATTATTTGATTTGACCTGAAATGATCGTTGGTCATAAGACATTTTCCAGGTAGTAAGAGCTATCTTATCTATAATTGTAGTCGACCTTGAGGCTGAATGTGTAGCGCGAGAATAAAAGACAATCACATATGGTCGCTATTGCTTGCCATTGTCGTAATCTAGTTCGATTGTATTTAAAAGTTCATCCTATACTATTCAGATGTTGTCATGATCTGTTAGTCATCTCGAGTAGGGTAGGTTATCTAGTTCGATCAACTGCTGTGGGTAGATGCACTCTTTAGCAATACATATCAACGCCAATGTGAAAATAAAGAACAGGGTACATCTGAATAATTTGACCAGGTGTTATCGCTGCGAGATGCTGACACGTAATTTCTATCGAGCGTAGCTTCACTGGACCTCCCTTATTTCTTACGGAATGAAACACGCGAAGTACTCTTGAAGCCTCCATCGTCTAATTTTACGCGCCACAGACACACAAGGTATTATCACTTCACATCACTTTAGCAACACATGACACATAATTTGTTGTTTATTAGTTTGCTAGAATTTTACCAAAGAGAACGCTGCGGGAAGACACTGAATACTAGGGTATGTATTACAGGCTCGTTGGCTAAATTTTCCATGGTCTGCAAAGTATTAATCATCTGCTATCTATCTTTTAATTTGCGTCGCGAATAGAGATACCTGTAAAAAACTTTTTAAAGACAGTATTAGATTTATTTTTCTAGATATAAGCTGGGTGAACAGGATGTTCATAGTATACCAAGTTTGATCCAATATATGGATCTAGAGACAAGTGAGACTTGGATTGAGGGTTCAAAATTGAACGGAAAGCTAGAGGGTCCCGCCGAGCTTAAAATCTGAGTTGTCTAAGTTTGGTCGGTCATTAAATGGAACTGAATATGTTTAGGACGGCCAGGTGCTTCCAGCTATGGTTCTTGGTTCTTGAAGGCTTTTATATGTACCGGTGCACAGTACGATTTGATTACACTTTATTAGTCGATGTGAGAAAGGACATAGTGGTTAAGCCTACAGGCGATATCGACATGAGTCATGTTGGCGGCGAAACCAAGGGCCCTTAGAATAATGCGCTACTATACTTTGAACTCAGGCCTGCCAAAGAATCCGGGTGAACGTGTGAGCCAGGCAGTGGGTTTAGATGGGACGTCTTGGAGGCCGAATGTGTTAAATACTCACTTCGCGTGTGCGTCCTGTAAGAAGATGGGGATCTTGTCTGATGGTTGCAGTATAACTCTTAATCCGGCTATGTTCTTATCGACGACAATAAGCCACGAATTTTTGGGATGTAGTTAGAAAATAGTTCACGGACGAGTTTGATTCCGTTAGCAGTAGACAGTGTGTGTGCAAAGTTCTAGGGATATCTGGCTTAGACTGAATCGGTATGTAAGCGCACGGCAACACCGTTTATATAAAAGTAATACTGGCAAAAAAAAAATAGCGATTATCAGATTGGATGTGTCTGTGTTTCTTCACTTTCAGCGAATTACATGAGGGGAGGGGGGGAGGGGGACCCCCCCAAATTAGGGTAATTAGAAAACGTAGCGTCGGACCACAGTAAACGTACGTTGCTATTCATTACCCCGCTAGGGCAGTGGATAGTGGAGTACCTCATATATTTATTTATATGTCTTAATGAGATAGTTATTCCATTAACAAACTCTGTTTTACATGTAATTACCGCAGTTTCAAAGGACCGTGTCATGGCAACTGTTCAAGACTTGAAAGACGAACCCGTAAGTGATCGGTATTCGGTGACGTTTAAAGTCTAATGGCACGTCTAGAGATTTTTTGGAGATTTTTTTTTGCGTTGTCAAGCATGTTAATAACCAGCCAGATTTTACACTACTGTAGGCATAATTGACATTAATGGACGGTTTATTTCACACACTCTAGGTGTATCGGTTTGCGTATGCTTACGTCGGAGGCAGAGATCGGATGAAATTAGCATTGGACAACTCCCGGGGGTATGATAAATTTAAAGAAAAGTACAACCTGCAAGATGAGAAATGGTAAGCACTAGCTTTTACTGGTTTTACCTATATGTATATATAAGACCCGATACAATGTGTGTAAATTTAAACGCCGATACTCATTAGCTCGATACTAGCTCATTACTAAACAAATTCCACCATATTTCCACCATGTTTTTATATATATTCCAGGCACAGCCCTGTATTCCCTCTGCAAATTCCAAATGAACTCGATGTCGAGAGCAAATTATGTCAGGTATATGCTCCAAACAATCCTAAACATCGAGGACGTAAAAAAGGTCGACACCAGGAATCGACGTGAAGACATGCGCAAAGGAAAACCACTAAAATACAAAATCTGTTCTGCGAAGTATCACACTGCCAAGACTTGTACATTTCAGCATTCCGAAAATACTTTGCAAATCACAGAGTGACCGCTCTCATCAGTGAATACCCGTTACCGGAAGTAATTACAATGTACATTAGCGCTACAGAATAAAGAAGAAGATTAATTCGCATGTGAATAACTTGTATATGAACTCTGTCACAAGCTTATTCAACCCACCCCTCATAATCCACTATTTACTACCCCAAAATGATGTATTTTCACTAGTCACTAGCCCTGAAAAATATGGTAGGGTTTGAAGATATATCTACTAAAATCACCCTGTGAGCGTCATGAAAGCGAACTGCCGTAAAGGTAGGGGTAGTGATTAGTGGAATCTGTATACCCACGGGGCAGTGTTTAGTGAATCACCTCTATATGTATATATATCTTAATATTTGTGTCTATTTATTTAAAAGAGGACAGCCCTAAACATAGTACCAGCGTCGATTGAGATGACTTCAGACTGAACCACGACTAATGTGCATTTGCAGTCAAGACAACCAACATACTAGGCGTCAAAGTCACACCACAAGGGCTAAAAACAGACCCAGAAAAGCAACAAAAAAAACATGATTGACTGGCCACTGCCAAGAACCACAAGGAATTTTTATCCTGCGGTCGGCCTACTAGCAAACTACACGAAGACCACCTACCGCAGGTCACATATATCACGAAACACTTTCGCAATATTGTGAATGGGAGACTGAATCAGAACATAGCACTCATCAATGGAAGAACCCAAAGAAATCGAGTGTTCATCAATAATCCATACCCGATGGACGGCGTACCATTTCAAATCGCGAATGACGCAAGTAATTATAGGATAAGAGGCTGCCTATTTCAAATCATAGACGGGGTCAGTCAGATATACTCTATTTCTCAAAAGGCTTAAACTTCGCACAACAAATATATGGGACAAATACAAAGAAATTACTATTATCCCTTGTACTGATATACAGCCTAGAACACTTTTCAGAGTATATCAAAGGAGGCGATAAACCACTATGAACAGGCCACACAAAGTATTATGCCAGATGAACCAACAGCAATCGCTATATCCCATACTAGCAAAGTGTATAGCAAAAACATTCTACCGCCTCTCCACAAATCATGTGCCTGGCCAAGACAACCAAGTTGTCGACCTGTTATCACGATTACTTGAAGAGATCTTCGACATCAAAACATGAAATGTGTTGAAGGAAGCTAATAAGATCACACACAATGGTAAAATTATACATATACCTTGAAATAAACATGTCCATACTAATATCTGCCATAGACTGAAAATGGGTTCAAAACATAGCACCCCCCGTAATAAGTATTTCGGCGGTATAAACCACGGAATAATCAGCAGACCAAGTCACAGTCACATACAAGATCATAGCAAATCTCATAGCGCAGTACCAATCAGTGAGGCACTACACAATTGAATATACCATACACAAACTCCAACTAGATGGTCACAAATGGTCACGCCAGAAAAAACATGTGACGCAATACATAGAGGGGTGTGTACCGTTTCTCAAGAACAAAATTCACAAGAAGTGCTATCACCCATTCTAATTGATAACTGCCGTATTTCCCATTGATAAAACTGAAGACGATACCATAAGTCACCTAATAAGCTCGAATAAAGGTAGCACGCACAGTTTAGCTAGATATACATTCATCATACATCATACTCAGACAAATGATGGACATATCGGCAGCTAATATAGCGAAGACGCTGACACTAATAATGTGTGAACATAGCTTCCCCACAAGTTATATAAACGAATCAAGGTACAGAATATGTGAATGGCATCCTCTCGTGCAGACCATACCAACCAAAACACAGAGACCTCATACCCTTATTATGAACATTTCGTTGAACGAAGCCCAAGAAATGGGTGTTCTAACTCAGCAATTTATGACAAGATTTCTGTTTCTGAAAGGTAAATAACTGAAGAAGACGAGCAGAGTTTTCTTCAAAGCTAAATAAACCTAGTTCAAGAAACCGGTCCGATATTGAAGGTCTCTGCAAACGCGTACAAGGACCCGTCAAGAGTTACTATGAATAAACACTTGGCGATGAACGAAGTTGCCTAGTTGCTAGGGTGGGTGGGTGGAAAGTGTAAGAGAGGAAAGTGCATAGCCCATCGGTTCTACCTCTCGAATTATACGTCGTAGCTGTACAATGTTGATGCTGCATGAACTTTGACAGAGATACCCTTTTCTCCGGTTCTAGGGGATTGTTTTGCAAATTCCTCCCGTGAGGGGTAGGGACTCTCAAAACGACCACTCATAACTCAGAATTTAATCTTGTCATATTGCTGGTTTGTCAAAAAAAAAAATTTTGCATCAAACTGTAATTGATATTCACAAATTCCGTTTGTCCAAATGGGCCACAGTCTACGTCCATCACAGAGACATAAGTCACGCCGAATCATGGAACAAGTACTTTGGACGAAGACAAACCTAACTAACCGACTACAATACATCAGTAAACGCATCTGGCACAACAGTATCTTGGGGAACGCGACTGATAGATATGGATTAACCAATCAGACCACAACTAGACACCAATGTTGCGCAATATCAAGAGAAAATACAAAAGAAGTACGTACACTCCCCGGAAGGGGACATTGTATTGGCTGTTATCGCTGTGAAACGAATGAAAGGACAGCACCATATGACGGACCATACAAAATAGTAGGCAAAGAGGGCAACAAGCTTTTTGTCCGCAACCTTGATGGGACAAAAGCCCCAGAATATCCTAAATCAGACAGTAATAAATTTATTGAACTAGCCAAGAAGGCAAATGCTTCGGAGGAATTCACTCAGTACATTCACAGGTCAGAAAGTCACACCATCGCCCACATTTAATACTGTACATATTCTTGGCGGGTGTTCACATACAGTAGCTAATTTTCAATATAAAATGTAAACGAAGATAAAATATGTATGAGCCAAGTTAAAGTACGCTACTACAAAAATGATCATTGTCACTACTCGAATCGATCGGGGTCAATTAACGAGCGCACCCATAGCAGATAATTCATTGCTTCTACAATAGTAGTCTTACAATTCGTAGTTTGAAGTACTACCAAATGATTTTGACAAAGTGAACCACATAAAAAATTGGCAGAATATGTTTGAGAACAAGTTTCGGCATAGAGCCCTAACTTTTTCAAGTTGAGTATGACGATGCCAGATGAAAAGGTGCCCTTTGGATTCAATAGCAGGAAGGCGCGGCTGAACAGTGCGATATGCCGAGCGCTTCTCCTACAAATCAATTCCAAGACATATTGCCGTACATCTTCCTCCGTGACAGATCTTTCCCCCTCTCACCACTCTCCCCACCCCCCTTGGCATTTTCCTTCTGATTGATTCCCCTTCCCACACGATCCGTGTATATGAAAGTGGAGAAGCTATACATGACCGCCATTGGTAAATGTATTCACAGCGATACATTCTCGTATAAGACTACGGCCAATGAAATATGGATACCTGTTTGGTATAATATGTAATATTAACCAAGAAAGGCACGAACATACATCATTCTCTTTTTCGGCAAGATCAGTATTTCTTCTGTTGCTCGCATGCCACCTCAGCAACCGTCTCTGTGTATGAGATCGATACAGGCATATGAATCAGGCTGGATTGCGAGTGAAGCCGATTAAACTACAGATTTCGAAACAGAATTGAGCTAGGTCAGCAGTCATTGATGTAACAGTAGGAAATCACAGACCCATAAGCTTAGTATCCGCATATGCAGCAGCATGATCGACTAAATTCAGATCTAGAACATGGCAGCGAGATACTCGACATTATCGATCAGTCGTGCTCGCTGTGATGCCTGGTGGGGAGTTTCTTGTGATCGCGCTTCCCGTGCAAGTTATTTGTTCACTGCAACAATTATGCTTGGTGCAAAAGTTCGGGGATAAATTGGTTGGCAAGTGCGATGTACCGATGTAGAAATCACTAATATATACGAACATATATGAAATCTACTGCTGCGCTTTGCGTCAATATGCATGCTACGTGGGTTCTGACCATATGTGATTGGTCCTCAGATGGCATAAATCAGTTACTGCAACATACTATTCTGAAAAACTATAATCGATTTGACCAAATATTTTTAGTTGCCCTGCTAAAAGCAATATATATTTTATTCTGTTAAGTGTCACAATGAGGCGCAAAGGCATCACTGCCCATCACGAACGTAGTTACAATTTGCAAAAATTGTCACTCATATACTGCCCCACTACCCAATTCAATCCAACACCGTAGTTAAAATGTTAAATATATATGTATCAGATCTGATCTTTCACACATACATCCAAGATAAATCTCTAAAAACTGACACCACTGGTTTCAAATATGTGCGCAGTCTCTCTGTTTCTCGATCTGCGACACAGACTGTACCCTACCATTAGGCTACACACAACGATTAATTCGGTTTGCAGGCGAACTGCCCCCCTCCCTAATTATATATAGCTTCATATGTGTGCACATGAGAAACATGTATTTAATCAAAATGACACATGATTCCAAACTAATAGACGAAATTCTAACATTCCCGCTGGACGAGACATATCTGGTGTGGCGCGAAGTGAACCAATCGAGTAGGCAAGAATAGCCTTTAGTAGCAATGTTTACTAAACTCGAATATCGTGAGAGCCGAAAACAATAATATCAAACTTATAACTCCTACATATAGCAAGCATGAAATACTGCATTATGATCAGATACGATCACCATTGAGAAGTTACGTTGCTTACGGGTCGTCATGAACTGGGCGTGTGCTTAAGTTCAGCATATTTGGCAGTGGCTGCCTGTCGAAAACGACCCAAAACAATCTCCATAGTGCAGTATTTGATGCATTCGCAACACTAAACAGGACAATTATTTGTCACAAAACTTATGGTTTCTTCGCAGGTAGTCGATCAAATATTTCTGATACGATGGTCTCCACAGATGCCATTGCTCCCACACCTTAAACAGTGTAACAGTAATGGATAGAAGAACAAGAAACTAATGAATGAGCCGAAAGCAGAAAGCGTATGAGATCTCAATGAGTTACGCGACCAATTAAGATGATGACATATATACCCACATACCCACATCGTCGCACGCCAATTTCTTCGCAACAGGCGGTATGATGTGATAATGAAGAGACCTCAGGACATCGAGATGAACGCTTGTTATTGGATGCGTCCACATATGCGTATTCATTGCAGGGGCCACAAGCACAGGTTTATGGACATCCCAAGCTCGCAAAGTACAAGTCTGCAAATGGTATCATGGAAAATGTAAGCCGAACACCCCTCCAGAGGTGATACACGCGTCAGAGATACGATCACATTGCCACCAAAAGAAGAATAGAATATAGACTACACTAGTCAAGAAACAGTATGAGAATTTAAAATTGGCATATTGCTCTGCGGTTAGCAATTCGATGATTAACGGAGAAATGCATGCGACAACAGTAAAATATTCTAATCATCAATCTGGTACGGTAAGAACTACACTATGCTTACAACAAGATTATCACAGATGCCATTTGCAAGCTTAGCCATGGTGTTCGCATCCAGTGGAGCAATGATCGCAATATCAGCCCATCGACGAAGCTATTATGAGATTTGAAACAACACGGAGTGAATTTAGTGATCTACAAGAAGATATTGGACAGCAATGCAGGATAGAAACTAGAAGTCTGTCGACAATCTTCAAGGCTATTTAAAGCATTCATTCATTCGTACTAACTGTCAAAAATGTAAGATGATGCATACTGCTGCGTCAAAAAGGACTTACTTCGATGTGCAGCACTGGGTCCGCCATCTTGTTCCAAACCTGCAATAATAAAGTCATTCTGGAAATCTTTCAGCATTCGACAAAAACAGAATTGTAAGTTCCATCGCTAATATTGTGTCGAACTTCAAGCAAAACGGAGAATGTAGAAAACTCAATTATAACAATCAGCAAAGATTGTTAATTTCATCCTTAAAAATATATCATCGTATCTATTTAGTTTGTCTGACATCCGCTGTAAAAGTGTACAGTTAAGAAGGGCTGGTCAATTTACCTCATTTAGCTATGAATAGGTAGAATAGTATATATTTCAAAATAAAACGCACAAATTTATACACTATATACTTAATAATGCATGAAAATGAAAATACTATGAAATTTGCCACATGAAATACATTCCGAAACATATAGTTAAAAATATATAAATATATACCCATGTATATGGATAAATACAATACATCCACCCACACACACATATATATATATATATAGATACGAGACATAATATATATATATATATATATATATATATATATATATGATATACATACACATATACATACAATATAAAGAGATTTACAGATTTATATATATAAAAATAAAAATAAATATAAAGAGATATAGATAAAGATATAGATATATATACATACATATATATATGATTATATACATGTATACATATATATATATATATATATATGTGTGTGTGCATGCTTCATGCATTCCTGCACACATACATGCATATAAACATAAACACAAACATACATACATATACATACATACATATATTCATTCATACATATATCACTTATACATACATACACACACACGCACACACACACATATATATATATACTTATATATAGAAGATAGATAAATATATACGTTTAAACGGTATATATTATTAATATAAATGTATAAGTAGACAAATACATATATATATATATATATATATATATTCATGTAAATATAACTATACATATACGTATAAAAAACATGGAATCTAAACATATACACATATATGTACAGATATATATATATACATTAAATATAAAGAGATTTATAGATTTATATATATAAACATAAATATGTATATATAACATACATACATACATGTATATATATATATATGTGTGTGTGTACATTCATTCATACATATATACATATATCGTTCATACATATATACATACATATATATATATATATATATATATATATATATATATATATATGTATATATATTATGTATATATATACTTATATATAGTAGATAGATAAATATGTACGTTTAAACGTATATAATATTAATTCGAATGTAGAAGTAGACATATATAAATATATAAATATATATATATATATATATTCACCTATATACATATATACATATATGTATAAAAGCATGAATACATAAATATATACAAACATATGTATAAATACATACACACACGCATATATATATATATATATATATCGATACATGCGTGTGTGTTTGCAACATATACACATACATACACATACATATATACGTGTATATA
>NW_014039906.1:44919-48440 GCF_001186125.1 Sphaeroforma arctica JP610
TCTCAAATAGGTCCAAGTAAATGAGTCATACCAAATACTCAGGCTATTGGAGCCATCAAAGTGAATTTAGAACACTTAGGAAATATTGGAAAAAGAACTTGTATTAAATTATTTTAAATACAAATAAAAACCAATGTGTTATCTCATTTGATCTTGATATTTTAGACTGACCGGAGGCCGTATTTCTACATCACGTTATCGTATTTTGATCTCGAGACCATGGCTATCGCTTACGGCGTCGACAAAGATGAAATGACTATTACTCCATGTCATCATCCTCTTATCATGAGGACGGACCATATGTCTGTTTATATCTTTTTTCCACCCGAATATAGAATTTCCAGCCACCACTCGCCCCTCTTACTCTTCTGGTGGCATCACTTTTACACCCTACGGCTAATTCTGACGAATTACTACTTAATTCTGAGTGGTTTTGGTTCTTTATATATAAATGGGGGGGGGGGTTCCCCATTTCGATCTCTATGCTAGCAAAAAGTGATCATTTACCCAAGTATTGCACAATACAAGGCGGCACTATGAGCTGTACAGCTGAGACTGCCTCGCTATATATTGTGTTTTACCTTGTGAATCCTCCTTGGACTAAATATCAAGCCTTTTTCCGCCGCTTTGAAAAGGCTTCCCGGTCTAAGGCTATAGCTATTCTCTTTTATTGGACTACGTTCCCATATCTCCCTTCTTTTTCCATCATCTTGTGGATATTCCTATCGTTATTCCCCATACTGAGGATGCCTTCCTTAAAGACGGTAATATTGCTTTAGTGCTCTCTCCGTGGAAATATACTGTCACAGGCTTGATATTCACCCCTAAACCTCATTCCCCTTTGCCACTCCCAATCGAATTCTGACATTTTTTTGGGTATGCTAGGCCCACCTCGTGGTGTGGATAATCTTGTATCCACCCCATTACGCCTGTTATGATTCTCACTAAACGTCAACTATCTAAGAGCGAGGTGGACCCTGAACAAGAAGTATACCTGGGCAAAGCTCTCCGTACCTCATTTGCTGAGACAAGGAAATGGCGATGGCCCATACCGACCCCCACTTCCCCCTCGCTATCTTCTAGTTCGATGCCTACGCGGACTTCCGACACGAGCGACATGCCCTTAGATTGGACAGACATCCCTATGACCCCTAACTCAGTTGGTTCACAGTCATCTCTCCTTGTCCTACTCAACAAGGATTCTTCATCTCCCGAAGTACCAAGACATTTGACCCCCCCCTGAGTTATTCATTGTCCCTTCATCGACTATTTCTACTCCAGAACCGGATGGTGAACCATTCTTGACCACTGATCCATTTGATCCTGACCTCAAACTTACCTCGGCTCCTGACCCATTGCCATCAGATTGCCTTCAGCCTCATGAGTCAACCCCTCCCCCATTGGGTTATATTTTACCACCCTCAGACCCTGCTCGTCCTTTTGCTGTTTCACCCAACCTTGCTGGTGATGAGCCTATAACTAAGATGTCTAATACCCATGAACTTGTTCCTCGGTCTCATACTCCCGCCAATGAGTTTATTACTCTTGACCAAGCCTTAGACGTCCTTTCTGCGACTTCTTATAAGGTTAATGGCCGTGACATTACCCCTTTGCGTGTCTTACGCCTTCTCTGGTCCTTGCACCTCAAACGAGACCACGCTCCCCCTCTTCACTTAGCCCGGTTATTGGTTGATCTTTTCCATTGGCGTTTTTCTCCAGACTTCCTCCTTCGCCTCCTTAATAATTGTACTGGATGCTCCCGAGAAGGGGATGTTCCAGACCCCATTATGGGTCTTCTCACTCAGCCTACAAGAGGTACCTACCTTGACGCTGTCCGTCACCGTGACTTCAAGGTTATGCCCGAAACGTCCCGTGGTTTTCGTTATCAATTATTTTGCATAGATGAGCATAACAGGTTTGTTCATGGCGCTTCTCTACGCCATGACCAAAAAACTGCTTTCGATGTGATTATGCAGTTAACGCAACAACCAGAAAAGTTAGCATTCACCGCTGAATATATCACTGACGCTGACAGCCCCTTTAATAGTCAACCTCTGTTCGACTGGTGCAAGCACAAGGCCCTCGTTGCCATTTCGTCTCTACCGCTGACCACCGTCATAATGGCCTTGTTGAAAAGGTCATTGATACTTATATTGCTTGGGTTGAACGTAACAATTACAAGTCCACTCGGGATTTGGGAAGTTTGTAAATTTGCCCGGGACTATAACTCTACAGTCCACTCTGTTACCAATTTTGCCCCTTTACCTTGATTACGGGTAGGCAATCTCATCACCCTAATAATCGTGATTTGGAAGAGATTGTCAATGAGGATCGCAACTCCAGTGACCCGTTTATTTTGTTGATACCTGCACCTAATGATGCTGATCGTGCTGTATGGGAACGCAATCTTACAGCTCGCGTTTCCCAAGCTACCCAGGCTATCCGCCAACGATATGACGCCCCCATGATTGCAGTCAACCGCCTTGTCTTATATAAACTTAAGCCTACCCTTTTTTCTGACCGTACCTTGTGGGGTGGTGCAGCGCGTGTGATCTCTCTTCAACCTCCTGTTATGCACATCATACAAGATTGTGCTACACATAGACAATACCGTATCCATCGCTCTAAACTCAAAGCATATCGCGAACCAGTTGGAACACCCCCTCCAGATATCCCTGGAACACGTGGAAATTCCGTCTATTCACATTGGTTGTTTTATGTCAGTCTTTTTAAAGATGCTCCTGATTGTGATAAGGATCAGCTTGCTGCTGCTTATCGTGATTGGCCTTCGGCTACAATATTTCGTTATAAATCTAACGGTGCTTTCCGAGTTTATACTTCTTTGGCTGCTGTTCATCGCTATCCTATTGATAACACTATGTTTCGAGATGTAGATCTCGCCTTTCTTCAGGCTCACCTTTCCCAAAATCGGGTTACTACCCTCAAATATGCATTAAAGTGTGCATACGCTCTTGCGACTGAGCCCCTTTGCCGGGCATCCCAGTTACTCGATTGGCGCACTAAGTTCGCGGCCACTCAACCTTGCTGAAGGTCCTCTTATTGCCTTACTGTTCTCTCCTTCCTATTATTATTTCTATTCTGGACTTATTTTTCATTACCCGGCCATACTTTATTTCCTAGATTTAGCCCAGCCACGGTGTCCGACTCCTATTTCATTCTTTGAAATAGGATGGGGGGTTGTAAAACCTGGTGGCTTTGGCCATAACTCGGGGAAAAAACCTTTACTCTTAAAACCTCGTCCGTTGGTTATTTGGCGCGCCACTTTCGCATGACCCACAGGATCGACGCTGATCGTTCTCAGAACTATAAATACTGAATGATCGGTTGCTTTGGTTTACTTTCTCACTATGATCCATTGCAAAGAGCTGTATTTCGCTTAATGCGAAGTGGCATTTCATCTCGTTAATCTTGAAGGTTTGCTCGTTGAGTCTCTTAAGGACTCGTCTGACTAATGCGGCGTGTTCGCCCTTGGTTTTAGAAAAGATGACTATGTCATATAT
>NW_014039906.1:48832-53045 GCF_001186125.1 Sphaeroforma arctica JP610
GTAACCCGAAAGGTGCACCTCTGAACCGGTATTGTTTACCTTTCCACGTAAAGCTAAAGTATTTACGGTGGGGTTCACATACTTGCATTTGATGGTATCCTTGTGTAAGGTCTATAGTTGTACACACTGTAGCACCTTCCATCCTTCGCAGTAGCTTGTTAATACGAGGTAAGTGAAAGCTATGAGTCGGCAATAATATATTTATTGGACTCATATCTAAACATACTCTGACTTTCTTAAACGATCCGTCAGAGTTATGTTGGTCTACAGCTAGCAGCGCCAAGTTAACTGGCGTCTGTTGATAGTTAATTTCTATCGCTCCATCTGCTAGCCATTTTTCAACTTGTTCTTTTACCACAGCCTCGTGTCTCCAGGGTACATAGTTCCTTGAGGGACACTTTAACTGTGTAAAGTCTACATTGGTTAAGTCAAGGCTGACATATCTGTCGTTAAAGCGGAATTTTGCCTAATCTGTGATCTTTATCTTCTTATTTACTAGAATCAGATCCATGATTTTGTTCGTAAGGTATATTAATGCCTTGACTGTGTCTGACGGGGGCTTATATGGATTCAGACAGTTATCGTCTGATTGATCCTTTAATGGATCTATGTTATTTGGTAGACCAGTTACGGTTATACCTAGATTGAGTAAATCACTCATTCCTACTATAATGTCGTACTTCTGTGACATCTTAACTATCATAGCTTGGGTAGTGATATTCCTATCATCGGCCAGGGAGATTTTAACATCTGTGGCCATGGTATCACACTTAGCAGTTTTATCATCAGCTAACATGAGGTGAGTTGTTTGTGTTCTCCTTCCGATATCTTTCATTAATGCAAAACGATCGGATATACATGAAATTTCTGAACCAGGATCAATCAACGCAAGGATTTTATTTCCATTTCAATATACAGGGATTATTACACGCTCATCTAAAGAGTCGTTGTATTGTCTGTGTAACGATTGTACCTGGTAGTACTTTCACTCCAACTTAATGTTGGGCTTTCTGTCACAAGACTTAGTGTGATAGCCATTGGTCTTCTCACACTTGTCACACTTAATAAGAAAGTGTGTACAGGTGGATGCATGTCTGCCATTCCAATAACCGTTAGGGGTTAAATGGTACATGTCATACCCACACTGTGCGTCGGCACATTTCTTAACTTCCTGAAATGGAGGTTCCATGTCCTTCGCTCCTTCGCGTGTTCATTTATTGGGTCGCGTGGATAGAGTGGAGTCGCGAGCACGTGTATGTTGGGGTCTCTCGTTTGAGGTCTGCCTGGATACGTACCCGTGATCGGTCTGCTCCCGCGGCTTCTTAACAGCCGCTTTTTCCTTTTATGTTACTCGGTGTGCGGGGAAAAGGGTGGATACAGTATCATAAAACTGTTCCCACGTAAGTCGGGATAGATGAAACTTTGTTTCATGTCCCTTGTCTCGAGCCTCAGTCGCGTGTTTTCGTCACAACTCGGTGAACAGGCTCTCACGGTCGTTATTTCCTTTGATCTTACAGAACACGTGCATAACCAGAAACTCGTACTATCGCTGTGCCTTGTCCTTTGTTATATCTGGACGTTTCAGGTCAGCATCTAGCTTCAGAATATAACTCTGAATGTGCGTGTTCTCAGCTGGTTCAGTTAAATTTGAACTCAGTCCTGGGCTACGCAGGTCCTTACTTATCAAGGATATAACCAACCAACACACAGCTGGCCAGTCACGACAAGTGTATGCTGGTGTTGCTGCAGGATCAAATAACTTGTACCTGTAGGGTCAAACGTCTGCATTAAAGCAGAGATCCATTACTGGGGAGCGATATCATTCGTCTCCAGCATGACCGTAAACGCATTAAGCATACGGGTTAGCGTGTCGAGGTCATGTTTGTTTATAAACTCGACCTGCTTGCTGTTGGCATCCCAGTTTGACTTAAGTCGACTGATCTGTCCCTGTACTTCTGGTTGTCCCTGTGGTCTTGTCCACGTTGGGCCTGAAGTAACTGATCAATGCACTTTTGCTTAATCGCAATCATATTCGCAAAGTATGCTACATCATCAGCATGATGCGCATCGTGGGCGATTCCCATTTTAATGGTATAATTGACGACCAATTTGTTAAGTTCGGTCACCTCGTCAAAGTGAAAATCCTCTGCGGATTGATGTAGTGCTGTGCGATCGAAGCGATTAAATTCGACTTCGTTAACACGTCTACGGGGGTATTTATTACCCCTTGTAAAGTCCATGGTAGAGGCCTTTCGGTGCTCTGTTCCTCGGATGGTGGTTGGTATTATAACCTTGGGTGGTTCATGCGTCTGGACAACATACCCAGTCTTAACTGGTTTCCGACGATTGCCATCCCATTTGAGTAAAAGTGGCGGAGTATTTCCACCTGCCTCTGGGTCTATAATACCTTCGAGTATGGGTGACTCACGGCCGGATGTCAAAACAGGCAAGTAATTAGCCTGAACTTCTGGCGGTAGTGCCTCGTAAGGTATTGATACGCTGAGCACATCTGGATCATATGCCTCAGGCGTAGCGCTTGAGTCTTTACGTTCTTCGGGCGTAATTGACTGTCGACGTTCTGTCCACTTCTGTAGGACTTCAGTAATACCCGAGGAAACATGCTCGCATAAGTGCTGTGTATGTTTTCATGATCTATATAATTGATCTACATGTTTGACAGTCAAGTCTTTCATAATGGTAGCTAACTGATTCTTAGGATCAGTGTTTTCAGTAATTAACTTACTTATGCGCGTTGGCTTAGTAGTTTCGGACGTAGATTCGGGTTTGCCACTTGAGCTTGCCTCCTCTTCTGGTTCCATAATAGGTTCCTTCTGAGATTTATCCTTGTCCCCTATAATTGGGGACGCCCCTATAATTGGGGACTTTTCTTTCTGAGTTTCGTGTCACACTTCTTGGCTTCGTAAATGCAAGTTTTAAAGTTGAGGCAATATTTGGCCCTTGGGCTATATCAGTGGGAGTAGTCTCCTTAATCGGAGTGGCTACATCCTTATCTGAAGCATTGTCCTGTTGAAAAGTATTGTCGGAGGCAAGTAATTCAGCTACACTGAGGCATTTTCTGATATATAAAATGGAAAAGGTATTAAGGTATTAATTAATAAAACCATTAAAAACCATTTTAGGAAACTTAAGTTCCTCGTGCTATTAAAAGTACATTTAGGAAACTTAAGTTCCTCGTACTATTAAGAGTACATTTAGGAAACTTAAGCTCCTCGTACTATTAAGAGTACGTTTATAATTTACGTATTGCTTAAGAGTACGTTTATAACATAAAGTCTAATGTGGAGGCCCAGATTATTACAGTACCCGGTAGTACCGTCAGTCCAACTTAATGTCGGGTCTGACGTTACATGATTTAGTGTGGTAGCCATTGGTCTTCTCACATTTATCGCATTTTGTAAGATAGTGTTTACAAGATGCCTTGCTTTCCGATCCAGTAACCGTTAGATGTTAACTGGGACATGTTATAACCACATTTGTCATCAGCACATTTCTTAACTTGCTTGTATGCAGGTCCCTTGTACTCCGCACGCACCTTCTTAACAGGGCGTGTAAATTGAGTAGATTCACGTGGACGTGTATTTTGGGGTCTCTCGTCTGAGGTCTGCCTGGATACGTACCCTTCATTGGTCTGCTCCCGCGGTTTTTTAACAACCGCCTTCTCCTGCGAGGTCGTTTGCTTCTCAAGAGCGGCTAACTGATTCTTAAGTTCAGTGTTCTCATCGATCAACTTACTTATGTGCGATGGCTGGTTTGATTCTGATTCGGGTCGGCTCTCTGAGCTTTCCTTCTCATCCTCTCCCTTAAGCGGGCTGTCTTCTTTCTCCGTTATTGGAGTTAGATCCTTCTGAGTGTTCTCATCAGGGTTAGTGTAAACTTCGATGGAAATTAATAGGTTTCAAACTATATTAAACTAAAATACAATTTAGTCAGTTAGGATTTAGCAGTGGTTTCTTGTGTAAGAATGATCGGGACTGCCTCTTGTTAAAAGCCTAAATATCCTCGATCACACAGGGCGTACCTCTAGCTGTTCTTTATCGAATAATTTTCACTAGAAGTACTAAGTGTTCATGACCACATGCCTAATTTGTAGATAGACATAATAACGTAAGTCACGTTAATACATTAGCTGATATAAATAAAGTTCCATCTGAAGAAAAGTTAAAAAAAGAAGACTTATTGGATTTTGGAGATT
>NW_014039905.1:0-15568 GCF_001186125.1 Sphaeroforma arctica JP610
TATATATATATTGTGTGTGTNTATATATATATATATATATATATATATATCGAAACAAGAAATATATATGTAAATATAAGAAAATAACTACGCACCCATAGTGTCAAGCCGTTATGAAATTCACTGCTTCAATAGTATCGTATCTTGTTCCAGATGTGTTGTTATTCGTTTTTGGTATTCACTACTGTCTGTCCTATATCAGAATCTCAACACAGGGCGCGATATATAGTACGTACTATGTAACGCATATACAACAAGATATTCAACAAGTAAATACATTCATACATATAGACTTCCTGCATTATTTAAAAAATATATTAATTGCTACGTACATTTAAAAAATATAAAAAATTAAAGGCGCCTAAATCCGTGCGAGTTTGAATGTCATGATGAGTAACCCGATTTCTATCTCTATTTTTCCACACAAGTTGTTATATTATTTGTTTATGTTCCAATTTTATTCTCAAATTTGCTCAAACTCGTTGAACGTACGTACGCATACAAGCTGGGAAATATAGAACCACTCAATACATTTCCAGAAAAATGGTTCTATGAACAAATCCGAACAAATGCCAAATTCTATTGAAACGAACGCACGCGCAGACTCAGAGCCGCAGGCTGCAAAGGCGTTGGGAACAGATCTCATTCTTTCTCTCTCGTGTGTGTGATTGGTCCTAAGAAGTATGTGTGTATTTATATGTAAATGAGAGACGTGTAGAGCATGTATCACACAGTACTGCTTAGCCATTCATAAAGGCCATTCATAAAGATATATATTGTAGTGTATGCACTCTTGCACTATGCTATTATAATTCGGTGCCTACCCTCTGGAAAATATAGAAACGATCACGTCCATACACACGAACCGAATAAAGTAAAGTACAGTACAGTAGGTGTGCGTGCTGCAAACTCGGATAGGGTGCTAATATATAGCTGTCCGCAAAACTTTTTGATTGACAGTGTAATATATTGTTGAACAACGTATTACATGTAATTCACATACACATACATACACGATTTTAATATAAACAGATATTCAATCATGGAAATGTTAAACTTAGACTCTATCATAGAGCGATTACTGGAGGTCCGCGGCAACCGACCAGGGAAACAAGTAAGTCAGTGTTTTTGTATCTGCAAGTCCATTTGTAGAAGTACCATGCTAGCTATTACACAACCCACATAAATTCGATCCTATTTGTCTTACACATCATGAATATATATATATATATTTATATATATATATATATATATATATATATATATATATATTATATATATATATATATATGTGTATATGTATATATTTCTTATATATATATATATGTGTGTGTGTGTGTATGTATATATGTATGTATGTTTGTATATATATATATGTGTGTGTGTGTGTGTGTGTGTTTATATATATGTACTTATATATGTCTATATGTCTATATTTATATATGTGTGAATATAGGTTATATAAATGTACATTTGTGTTAGTTTGTACGGAATTGTGTTTCGTATATATATATTAATACATATATAGTATGAGTCGGTATGTCTGCGTGTGCATGTGTATAGATATTCATATCAATAAATGTGTATACGCACAAGTGTTTGTTCGTGTTGTTTCATATACGTATGTGCATGTTTTTGAGTTTGCAAAACAATGCATTTGTGGATATGTGTATTAAGAAATATATACGTATATACTTCTGCATGTGTATGTGTCCGTTTGTATGCTTGCATCTATTAATGTATATATATATATATATATACCTGTATGTATGTGCGTGTACGTTTGCATGTAATATATATATATATATGTATGTATGTATATATTCGTGCGTATGTATCTACGTATCGTTATATGTATATATTTATATGTGTTTTCTATATTAGTACATGTTAATATATATGTTCTTGGGTTTTATTTATATTTATCTTTTGATGTATATATTTTATGTTTGTGTATACATACATTTGTTTGTATGTATATATATATATATATATATATACAATCTATTCTTATGGTTCAATCCTACTTTTATTGTTACCATAAATTTACAAAGCTATATTTAAACATTTGGATTCATATACATGTAAATGTATTTATATATATGTGTGTGTGTGTGTATGGGTACGTTATGCTTCTGGGTTAGGTGGAAATAGTCCGTATGTCTTCTTTTCTCTGCGCTTTGATCTTTTTGCTAAGGTGCTGCCTCGTTTAGGCTGTATGTGGTGCTGTCGCCCATGCTGTACGTGAAATACTATACACAAATCATGGCTTTACTTTTTATTAGTTCCATCTTACACATATTTCTTACTTCACTGTGTCGGATTCCTAATTACAATCGCGACTCTTATTGTTACTATTCCCTTGGTCTTATATGGGTGTCTATCTCGTATAGTTGTGTATATTTATCCGTCGTTTTGTACCCATAGGTACCGCTTCTAGAGTCAGAGATTATTGGGCTGTGCATGCGGACGCGCGAGATATTTTTAGAACAGCCTGTACTTCTGGAGCTAGCTGCGCCAATCAAAGTGTGCGGTGACATACACGGACAGTACTATGACCTGTTAAGGCTATTTGAGTACGGCGGTTTCCCTCCAGAGGCCAACTATATATTCATGGGTGACTACGTAGACAGGTACGTGGATGCCCACGCATTGGTGCAAGTCACAAACAATCGCCATGTACTCAGGAATATGCGTACGGGGATTGTGTTTCGTAGTGAATTCGTGCAGGAGTCGTGGTTAGTGTGTGTGGTCGTGAAGTGTGGCTATAGCGCCTGCGGTGGTGTGTCGATACGGAATATGCAGTTCGTATGTGTGGTCGACAGACGGCTCAAATTAATGCTTGCGTTCAATCACTGAGAGATGACGATATATATCCGAATAAGCCATTTGAATGGAGAATCAACACCGTGGCTTGTGATTTTGTTCCAAGACTACATCCCCGTCGAGTAGGGCTGCGGTTACAAAACATTTCAAGACTAGTCTTGAATCTGCATTGTGACACACCAAGAAAGTCTGACCTGTTCTCGCGTGGTGTAGGTGGTGATAGTGTCTCAGTTACATTGTGAATGGTATGTGTAGACCTTTTCAAAGCATTGTCTTGTTATGGTATATGGTATCACTGTGGTTATCTTTATATATATATATATATATATATATACATTATGTATGTATGTATGTATTTAAGTATGTATTTATGTTTGTATGTATGTATGTATGTATAAGGCGCCAGTTTGATTGTTTTTCTCTGCTGGTCCGATAAGAATCATTCCAACTTCTAGGAGGCCGTATTGCATTGCCTTTTCGACTGAACTGGGGTAAACATGCTATAGTGTATAATATATTATAGTGGTTACAACTCGTGCTATTTTTCGTGACCTGCACCTATGAAACGTAACTACGATTGTAATAATATTAGCTTGAGGTTTGAGTGTGCCAATCCATGGATGATCTGACTCGTTATTATCCCCATTAGCATATCCTAAACCGTCTGCACCGCTTGTAATACGACACAACTGCAATTAGAATCCTGTCCCCACTCACTTTCTAATACCTTGAGCAATCAGCAATTTTTATAAAACGACGTAACTGGTTGTAATCCTGTATCGACCCACTTTCTGATACACTGAACAGAGGAAAGCAATCGCTGGAGACTATCTGCTTATTGCTCGCTTACAAAATTAAGTATCCTGAGAACTTCTTCCTACTCCGCGGCAACCACGAATGCGCGAGCATCAACAGAATATATGGCTTCTACGATGAGTGTATGTTGATCCCTCACTTTTCGCTCGTGCGCGAGATTTTTTGACTCATGTTGATCTAAACATCACGTATATATATATATGTATGTATGTATGTATGTATATATGCATATGTATATATATATATATATATATATGTGTGTGTGTGTGTGTGTGTGTATATATATATATATGAGGATTTCCATGTATATGTGTGTGTGTATGTATGTGAGGATTTTCCAAGAACAAACCGCCTGCGTGTTGTGTTGCAGCGTATGTAGTATATTTCTCTGTACGCGAGTGTCGTATTAAAGTTGTACTGTTCGTTATTTTGATACTATTGTGGAGAATTCACTTCGTTCGTGATATGAAGTTCAGCACGTGGTAAGCTGTATACATCAGGTTGTCGCATGCTTTGCCCACAAATCTCGAATATCGAATACTACGCACACGCATATACATACAGTGATTCCCAATTCACTCCGCATGACACTACACCATACCATCATTCGAATGAATCAGAATTGTGACAAAGGCTTTTAATCGTGCTGGTATTGCCTTATATTACTCACTGCAGGCAAACGCCGATATTCGATTAAGCTGTGGAAAACGTTTACAGATTGCTTCAACTGCCTGCCTGTGGCTGCCATTATAGATGAGAAGGTGTGTGCATGTGCCATACTACATTATGAACGATGTATCAGCACAAGATAACGTGTAGTGGGTCATACAAATGCATCACCATAACTTATGAAATACGCTTTCAATAGTGTATATGTATCTGCCTGAGGAGGTGTCATCACACTGACCTGCGGCCATCTAAGGTGTCGTTCTACACGCTCCGAGTGTACTGCTGTTTGGCATTCACCTCGCTGTAGGCATATGCATTCTGGTGCTTGTGAATGGACGTAAAGGCGGTTGTGTGCTGCCCTTGTGTGGTCTTTTTGTGTACTGGTTTGCTTATATGCGCATATATGTATGTCTTTTCATGCTGCTTTAATCAGAATGCAAGATTTGTATTCTTTTTGCTCGAACAATTATAACACGTCGTATACACATACACATTATAAATCGCTACATAGTAGATATATATATATATATATATATATGCTTATTTATATATATATAAGGTTAAATGGGGAAAAATACTTTTAGATTCTTAATCACATTTAAAACATGTTTGTTCTTGTGTCGGTGTCTGTTTCTGTAGTACAATATATTAATGTATGTATTTATATACTTTTTACACACGTCTACCAATTTACATAAATGGATTCTCACACACGTACAGAAATTTACACGTACAAACATTGTAAAATATTGACATGTATACATACCATGTACACATGGTTTATATAGACATACTTATACGTAACCATGCAACTTGTATCCGTGTGCAAACATGGCTATATAAACATACACATGTGTGTGTGCAAGTGTAGGCACCCGTTCTATGTGTTGATACACATACACTTTTACTCTTGTGTGTTAGCCATGCGAGCGGTTGTGTTGTCTACGTAGAGCAAGTCGCCACTATATTCTACCTTTGTAGCGCAACTTCCACCCAATTTGGCTTACTGTCTCATATGATACAATTTGAGCTTACTGTCTCAGTCTCATATGACAATTTGAGCTTACTATCTCAGTCTCATATGATACAATTTGAGCTTACTGTCTCATAGGATACAATTCTAGTTTATTTTCTCATATGATACAATTCTAGTTTATTTTCTCATATGTCATATTAACGAATCCGCTCCACGTCGCACTCCTCTATTCTCGCCGATAACCTTAACCTTCTGTTGCGCCTCTGTGGTGTTTTAAGCCCATTTTGTGCTGTCCGACAATTTTGTCGCCGTTGCCATCTTTACTATCGTTAACTGACACCTGAATAGTAATATGTGTACCTGCTTGCATATTGTATACAATTTTGTCGCTGTTGTCATCTTTATTATCGTTAGTTGACACCTAAATAATAATATGTGTACCTGCTTGCATATTGTGTATGCCTCGACAGATTTTCTGCTGCCACGGAGGACTCTCGCCGGATCTCAAACACATGGACCAAATCCGAGATCTAAATAGGCCTCAGGATGTACCCGATTCTGGACTGTTGTGTGATTTATTATGGTCCGATCCTGACAAAGATATATCCAGTTGGGGTGATAATGACAGGTGTGTTGGCGAGATGTAAACCGTTGTATGAAGAATGCCAAAGTTATTTTTTGAGCTTGTGTCTATAACTGGAGTCGCTATGGGAAACTTCTTCGTATGGCACGGCACCTGTAAGTAGAAATGGCGGGTGGGCATGAGGTCAAACACATATGTGAGTGTTTGTTGTATTGCAATGTGAATTTTGTTGTATTACAGTGCAGATTAATTATCGCATGTGTGTGTATCTGCGTGTTTTGAGCTCATACGCACATTGATGTTGGTACTTGTTCTTATGGGAATTCAACTATGCATTTAAAGTTAGTTTTAAGTACGTGACGTTTGTATGTATGTGTGTACCTATTTTCGTTTCAGCTCGCTGACCATGCGACTGTATTTCATATTCGCCACGCAATCAATATCACAAGCAATCAATTGCTTTGAGAGAACAGACGTTGCGCCCAGATATACTATGCCTCGGTTCCTTGTTATTTTTATTTTTATTCCCTTATTTTTGGCTCAACTATTGTCAATATATCATTTATTGACTCGAATTTTATTTATATATATCCATTCATTGACTCAAATTTTATTCATATATCTCCATTCATTGACTCAAATATTGTCTATGTGTCGCTTTTATTGGCTCTATTTTCAATCACAGAGGTGTGTCGTGGACATTCGGTGCGGAAGAAGTGGCTAACTTTCTGGCACAGCACGATCTTGATTTGATTTGTAGGGCTCATCAGGTGGGTATTGCGTTGATGTGTTTACACACGTGCAAATTTGGGGGTTTTTTATACCCCTGATCTCACCTTTGTTTGAAGCGCTCGAGAGGTTTATGCTTCGTCAATGTGTATGCGTATTCGTAAAAGTAGAGCTTACTATACTATAGCACGACCTATACGAGTCCTTTAGTGCTTGTCAGGTTTGTGCCGTCTCAATGCGTGTACTTTTAAACCATGCGTACTGTATGTACAAGCATGCCTTCTATGTTTCTAAAGCTTTCATCGGGTTTGTGCCCTGTCAACACGTACAATTATGTATGTATATCGTAATCCTATTTGATATGTAATACTGATCAAGCTGTCGCCGTGTCAACGCGTATGTATGCACGCTTGTACTCTACGTTTAGTACCTCGACGTGGTTTACAGATCCAACTATAACAAACACACACGCTCCATCTCCATCACATTTACCGAACATTACACGATCATATACATATGTCCATAATCGGTCTAGCCTGGGTTCGCAAGTCTTTGTATGTCAGTTGTGTATTAGTACGACGTATTTGCCAAGTGACAATGTGTGTCTCTAAATGGTGTACGTACATATAGAATACGGTCATCGCGGAGCTTCTTATACAACCCTTCTTTATTGTTATACATATCCAGAGATATCTGTGCTTCGTATTCCTCATGCATTGTTCGTCAACAGGTGGTTGAAGACGGCTACGAGTTCTTCGCCAACCGGCAACTGGTGACGCTGTTTTCTGCGCCCAACTACTGTGGAGAATTCGATAACGCCGGCGCTATGATGAGCGTCGATGAGTCATTGATGTGCTCCTTCCAGGTAAATGTCCCAAGTGTTCGTACAAGACCGTGTGAACCTGTTAGTGTGTATAGCGTTGTTTAAGGTTTGTATGCGTAGTATGTACCGGCCGATTACAGCTAGTGTGCGCACTCAGGTTTTTGAAGCTGCACAATTCAATTTATCAATATCGAAACAAAGGTCTTATCTGCGTACCGAGGTATGCCAATTCCTTCTTCACCACTGTATATATTGTGTATTTTATGTGTGTATATGTATATATCTATATCTATATATTATACAATATATATATATATGTGTGTGTGTGCTATTGTGTTTTTGTTTGCGATTTTGTACATATCAGTATTAATATATTTATGTGTGCGTGTATCTATATCTATCTTTTTATGTATGTATATTTAAAGTATATGTATATATATGTATATGCGTAAATGTACATATGTTCATGTCTATGTATACGTATATATATATATATGTCATGTTAATGTTGATGTTAATGTTAGTATTGGTGTTAGTATTAATGCTAATGTAGAGGTTAATGTACATATATCAATATCAATATATGTGTGTGTGTCTATATGTTTATATATATATACTTTTTCATATTCATATATGTTTTTAGTCAAATACACAAACATAATACAAATATGTGTGTGTGCGTGTTTTGTGGGTATATAGATATAGCAATATCGTATATATATATATGTGTGTGTGTATGTTTGTTTTTTTGTTTGTATTTATATACTATATATATATTATTATTATTATTATTTTATATTATTTTATATATGTACATATATACATAATATGTATGTGTGTATTAGTGTTTGCATCTGTATATTTGTATATATATCTATGCATAATGTGTATATGTGTGTGTGTGGGTGGGTACGTATATATACGTGTGTACGTATACATAAATATATATATATATGTGTGGGTATGTATTCATATATATATATATGTGTGTCTGTTCTAACCCGTGATTATCTACTATGCAGATTTTAAAACCGGCGGAAAAGAAGACTAAGTTCTCGTACGGTGGTGCGGCCAGTCGCCAACCAGCCACTCCTCCTCGCGCAAAGAAGTGATGCAACTCTTTTAGAAATGTATATACTACCCATAATGCTTAGCGACTGGCCCCGATTGGGATTGCCTCCCAATAAAATTTAAAAATCAAATAGAGGATATATCGTAGTGTTACACTTTACACTTCACAGTATCGCATCGCATTTCAACTGTTTGTACAAATAATGATTCTCTCTCTATTAGTTTTTAGGGAGAGTAGAGAGAGAAGCAAAAGCATCGGATGATTACAACGATCCCTCTACTCTATGCTAAATATTAAAAAAAGCTCATAATAACATAGCCTTCTGAAAAGAACATAATAGAGCAGTGTGGTGTATTTATTTGTGGCCAACATGATAGCTATATTTAGAAGAACACAATTATAAATATATATATATCCTTTTATAGACTTACGCACAGTAGAATCTGCGGATCGTCGAATGGCCATTGTAATTCTTTAGGTTAAGGCGTGCAGTCGATTTGCCCAATAACAAGTACATATGCAAAGTGTGAACTGCTATCAATATAAAATAACTCCGAGACTTTTTTTGGCTTTTTTGAAATTTTTGAAGATGACTCATATACCTATTTCAAGAAATTTGATTCGCACTCCCAAAACCGTATTTCAAAAATTACGAATTCCAAGAGCTCGTCCGGAGTACCGGACCGTTTTCGAGATAGTTTGTTGTTTATTTTCAAAAACAACCCCCCAATAGGTTGGCGGTTTTCCCTTTCCAGTTTCCACCAGTTGCTACTTCCCACTATTCATTTATTACAATTTGTTTTTTACTACCTATTCTCTCGTAAAAAATACAAATTTTGTTTTTACGACCATATTGTATTTCTTGTTTTAAATTTATATATCTTGTATGTGTACCAAATGCGTAGTCTAGCAACTAGTTTCATCCAGTAAATAATCACTGATCAATGATCAGCATTGACAACAAATATTTTTTTAGTGAATGACTGGAACTCTGGAACTCTGTGCCTGAGGCCCTGGGGCCTGGGCTGAGTGGGCTCTACTACACCCTAATAAAGTGCATTCGACCACACCCTGCACACCACCAAGACAATTCGTTCATAAATACCCAGAGTAATAAATACAAAAAATTCAAGAACCAATAGGTAGGAAATTTGAGTACGCTGTTTAGACGCCCTTGGTCTCTAGGCCCTTCCTTATATATATATAGGTTCATATAATATCCGACACGTCAACAATTATTTCCGACTCCCTCACATGTGTTTTATAACAACTAAAAGTATATATTTTTTACTATCGAGTTACCGACACTACTAGTCGATACTCGACTACTCGAGTCGGTATTCACGGTAGTGGGTTGGAAAGTTGTAGTCGGTACAAACAGAATGAGTGGCTATATATATAATATAAGCTGTTGTGGAGCTGAGTGGTGAGCTATTGAGGCGTTGAGGCGTTGAGTCTCGCGTCTTTTAACTCTTGAGTCCAGCCATCATGATGCCACTGGCCACATAAATACAAGAATCTGATCAATATGTGTGTAATATTACTGGTAGCAGTGGTTGATTGACTCTGATGAGTCTGGCTTTTGGGTTCTGATTTCTGAACTTCTGGATCTTCTGGGTTGGCCAAGAGTCCATACAAGAGAGAGAGTCCAAAATAAGACGCCCACTACCCAATGCCCAATGCCTAATAGAGACGAAAAGACAAAATAATTTTTAAAAAAGAGGCCAAAAGGCTTCTGTACATTATAAATTGTATATATATATAATTTTTAAAAAACCAAAGAACACAAACATATATCTATAATAATTTTAAACTGATAGTCTGATATTTGTATACCATTTTTGGGGTTTTTTTAATTAAAATAGTACATACAGAGGATGTAAATACAACGTAAACAAATATTAAAATAACTCCTTGCAAATGCAGACTGCAAACACAAGAGAGTAAATACAAACTACAGACTGCAGACTGCAGACTGCAGACTCACAAAGTGCAGAACTGCAGACACCAGGAGGGTCAGGGCAGCCAGGCCCCAGAGGGCAGCCGGGCCGGGCAGCAGGGGCCAAGGACTCCGCCACTCAGGCTGTTAGGCCCAGTCCCTACTAGCTAGAGTATTTTGGACAAGACCTGCTACTTTTAAAAAGCGCTGAGGGCCTGAAAGCTCAAGCTGAGGCTGTGTCTGTGCGTCTTCAGTGTGAGGCTTTGAGTGTTAGACTGGGAGTGTGAGCCTGTGAGGCTGCGAGTCCGTATCGCCCCTAATAGGCAGAGCTCCAGTCCTCCAGAGGTCAGTTTTTGTTTCTGTTTTCTCCCGTTTCAGGAGGCCTTGCTGAAAGTGTGTGTGACTTTTATTGACAGGGGGGGGTGAGCCCGAGCCCGTGACACGTCACATACAAATAAGAGAAACTGAGAAGAGAGAGACGAGAAGAGAGAGAAGAGAAGAGAGAGAGAGAGCGAGAAGAAGGAATATCACCTCAATTTCAGCACAGTTGTAAACACCGTTTTCTCTCACTATTAGTTTTGAATATTTTTATATCTTTTTATTGTTGACGCAATGTGACGATATCCAAATTATTATTCTTACAGTAAAAAAAAAGTGCAACAGAATAAGGATTTTTTTTAAATATTTTGTTTTTTAAAATTGAATTTGTTTTCTTTAAATAAATATCTATAAATAAAGAGGATTGGATTTGGAAGTGTTTGATTTCAATAACAACACTGACTTTCGTGACTTTTCTTCTTTTTCTTCGGTACACGTACGAAAAAAAATTGGAACAAAAAGGACAGCCGACGGGAGTTGAACTGGTATTATTGATATATTTTTTATTTTTTTACAAAATATAATGCCAAAATAAAATAAAAACATACAATAGCTGTGCCTGTGACTGTGAGTCTGTGACTCAATTTTCTATTTTTATTTTTATATATTTTCTAAAATAATATTGAGCAATAATTGAGGCTATGGAGGAAAAACAGCACGGGCAGCAGCCAGGCCCCCAGCAGCGGCCTGCAAAATTGTTTTTTTTAACAAAAAGAACTAGACGTAGTCACCGAGTGTCCGAGTCACCACTGCATCTCTAACTATCAGACACTCAACAGACTCTCAGGCGCACTGAGCAAAGTCCGAGATCGGGCTATACTAGCAACCTACGTAATTTTCGCAGTGATGTGGTGTGATGTAGCACCCCGATATATTTGAAGCGCGCCTCATAGACCTATAGTGAGGTTATAGGACCAATGCTGATTATTATTATATGTATTTAATCTATCTAAAGAGTTAAATAAAAACAAAATGTTAATTATATATATACATATATCTATATATATCTCTATATAAAAATATAACATATATATAATATGATATATATTGTGAGAGCTTTAATTGAAATATACAGATAACTATTTACTGTACATTAACATACAGCTTTAATAGAGAAGCTTGAAACTCGTGAGCTTGATATTTCCGCCTGTAATCATTAACGGCATATATTTACCTTGGTTACAACATAAAAGTAATTGCACTTCTAGCCACCTACGCAATCCTAGTAACTATAATAATCGTCTCGGTTGACATCCGCCTGCCATCATGACGAGATAGACCAGTGAATAGTTAATTTAACTATCAGGTAATCTATTTGTTAATACTCAAACTTGCCACCATTCTGTCTGGTTTCGTTATCGTTTCCGTTTAATATACGGTCTCACCTACACTCAAGTGGGTTTTCATTCTAGCTTAAGTTTATTTTATTGCGTCCACATCATTCGAACTACGCTTTACAATCTCCGCCAAGCTCTATGGTGTCACTTTTCGTCCAACACCCCAACAAATATACTCGAATCATTTTCGCATACAAAGCGTTGCCATTACATTATACTCTTCACCACTCCTCATTCACCACTTCAAACCACTCACATTGTCACTTTATAACCTTCAGAATGTCCGCACTATTACCCCTCTGCCGTCCCCCGCCCCCCTCTGCCCCCGTTTCCGTGCCTTTGTCTGTCGCATCTCTGTCGCCATGCTCCCAGCAGCTGATGAGTCTGTCCTGCCGCCTCGTGCCAGCCGCTGGTCTGCTGACCGCTGGCTCGTGCTGCTGCTAGAAGCTTTGGCTCAAGGTTAGTAAACCTATTCGTTATGTGACTGAACTTCTCTATTAATCTATATTCTCATAATTTCCTGTGGTTTTAAAGCGTTGTTTTAGTGACTACAGACTAGAGTTGGATTTCGCATGTTTCGGAACTTTCCTAACCCAACACTTTGTTTTGACCCTTGCAGAGCAATCGCATGTGATAAATGGAGCTGGCTACCGCCATGCCGACCGTTGCGACCTCGTGAACGAGGAAGATCGCATGAAGGCGTGCGCTGAATTGTTCAAACTACAGGTGGGGTACCATCTAAGCAAGGAGACCTTCTTCTTGGCCCTAACCTACCTAGATCGGTTCCTATCTGTACGTCGAGTGTTATCTAAGCACTTCCGCCTGGTTCTATTCACCTGCTTTATGCTTGCGGCTAAGATGCAGGAGGAGAGCAACCGTCTGCCTATGGCCTTGGATTTGGCTAGAGCTTGTAGTCCCAACGTGAGGTATGTTTATTTTTCGACCCTTTGATTCACTTGCATTCAACATTGGTTTCTGCACCATCTTACACAGTCTGATAAACAAGTCCGGCAGGGCGGCGGGGGGGGTTGTTGTTGTTTTTGTAGTGACCTCGGATGAGGGCGCTCATAGCTTAATCCAATTCATCGTAAAGCACTTCCTTTTCAGATTGTCGTTCGTGAACGCAAACCCAGCACGCCTCAGCATACCCTATGACTACATTTTACCGTACTCTCTCTATCTGCATTATACTCATTCTGCCATACCCGTTGTTCTTGTATAGAGTGTCTGACCTTAAACGTATGGAACTCAAGATTCTCATCGGACTCAACTGGGAGATGTCGTCGGCCTCATCGCTGTCGTTCCTCTACAAGTACTTGGAATTCCTGCGCAACACCAACGCGCTCTCCGAGACGGAGATTGCGCTTGTCCTTGATCTGGGCACCAAAGAGTTGTTCAAATACTCGGCATACACAGACAAGAGTGGGTCACAGGCGGCCTACATCGCCCTTACAGTGGCGATAGGCGCCTCAGACGAGCTGCGAGGAAGGGCCTCGCTTCTCGACCGCTTGAGTGATCTGGACGTCATGCTGGGTGAGCACACCTTGCCAGCCCGCCTGAGAGACCAGGGTACCGAACTGTCTGACCACCCTCACTGCAAGGGCAACAGCAGCATCGACGAAGGGGTCTCTAGTGGGGCCTTTTGGCCCGAAGACGCTATGCTACAGGATCTGGATATGGCTGCTACAACGACCTACGAAGACTTAGTGGACTCGGACCTGGATTTGGACGTCCATGCCAACTCGGACATGGATTTCAAACTGGAAGCTAGTGCGTCACCTACACCGGCTTCGCGCACGTTGTCGTCGTTCTCCGCACCGCCCACTTTGAACTTCTGGAACCCAGCCACCACTAAGACCACGTGCATGCGGCCGAATGTTTGCAACACTAACGTGTGCACAGACGCGGGTGTAGGTATGGGCAACGTAGGTTGCGGTAGTACCGGTACGGTTGCTGGTGGTTTAGGTATTGTAGGTGGGGGTAACGGTACAGTTTCTGGAGGTATAGCGAAGCCTGACCGTAAGCGCGTGAGCTACTTGGCTGCTGTCCTCGGGCGCTCCAATAAGCGCGTGTCGTCTGGGGGATCAGGCAGGAAGATACGAATGGTGACACACTGTACAACGCCCACGGCGTGTGTCTAGCCTGCAATGTCGTGCTGTGATGATTGTTGCTTGTTACAATCAGTGCAGCATGTACATGGAGGGAAGAATGAAGAGATGCTGGGTGAAATGAGAGAGGGGGTCACCTCAGCCTGGATATATAGGAAGGAAGAAGGAACGATCACGCCCGCAGAGTGCATGTGCTGATCGGTACACACACAATCATGACATCAATATGCTTCTAGGCGTACGTAAACACCAATACTGCGCTAAATATTAAACACAGGCGTGCTGTCTGGTATGGGTCTGGGCCCTGATTCACTTGATTGCTCTGGTACACACTTAAAGGGACACCGTGTTCGGAATAGGCCCGGAGATGGCCCCGACCAATGCTAAGTGTATGTGTAGTGAATGCACGTCCGAGCCTGGTGGTAGGGCATCTACTATCTACAAGTATGACGCAGCGTGCGGGTACCGGGTGTCTTTACGTACTCTGTTCTGTACACCCGGCTTTGTTCGTATTTATCTCCGTATAAATACTTTTTGCGAGTATAGTCAAGTCTATGGGTCCGAAGAACCCAATACGGTGGACGTCTGCATCGGGTTCTGGTATGTTCCTGGTCGCCTGTTTCGCCGAATGGCCGCATCATATAAGTAAGAGGAGGAATCGGAATAAGATTATCTACCTACACAGTCAAACCATATCTACCACACACCCTTGACTACTGTTATCCACTATTATATATGCATATGGAAAGCTCACCCAATTGTGCTCGTATGTTTCCGAACAGATGCGCCTGTTGTCTGATCTCTTTTTATATGTGTATTTAGGTGAGATGGTAACGTAACGTCTATATGGGTGTGAGACATGCTGTGTGGGTAGATGTTGGATTCTTAACTTATACTGGTCGCCTGCCGGACTAAGTAGTGGGTGTAGGAAGGGGACATAGTAGTATGCCTCTATGCAATGAGTTGTAGTCAAGGAGCTGCAACCACTTGAAGGCTGTCAGTAGCTACATAGCAACCCACGCTCCCCACACTTAACAACATCGACACACTATCAATTTGCCATTAGAAAACCACAAAATAAAAAATATATAGAACCACAAATAGTCTGAACTCAAAACTCTAATTCAATATTTTGACTTCAACGCGTCCAGACTACGCATATTGTTGTAAGCAGCGACCATAAATACCGGCTTTGCGTGTGCGTAAGACCCGATGTTAGCTTATCATCACACGTTCGTGTAATTGGCATATCGTTACATAAATAAAAAGAGATATATAGATATCTAAATATCTATATTCATAGGTGTATAGG
>NW_014039905.1:18345-41167 GCF_001186125.1 Sphaeroforma arctica JP610
ATAATCTACATATACATATATATTTACATATACATACATACATTTATATATATATATATATATATACATATATACATATATACATACATATATACATATATACACATATATATATATATACATTAACACGTATCCATATATACATATATATAAACACACATACATATATACATATATACATACATATATATATATATATATATATATATACATATACTGAACCCTCAACCTTGCATGCATGAAAACCTGAGAGCGAGAAAACATAGAAAGATAGAACTACCCATAAATATACTTTGTAAACACGACCGCGACCAAATTACCGTGACAAAGTACGCCTAAAATATGAATCCCGAGCATTCGTTACAGGCAGACTATGCGTAGAATCACAGGCAACCTCAAGACAGACCGCATATTGCTACTAAGAGCGACAGTAGACTACCTGAACAGAATAGACCTGCACACCATATACTGTGCGAAATGGAAATCGAGTCGTGCGATACTACTGTACCTAGAGCACATTGAATAGCGCAGTACACCACAAATGATACGTTGATAATCCAGGTGGTAAGAAGCACATAACCTACAACCACGTCACGTGCGATATTGCGACACATAAAGAGTACTCAGTAAAGCTATTGGGCGTATAATACCCAAAAAATACACCAGCCCTAATCAGACACCGAAAAAACCCCGTGGTTTGTAACATTTGAATTGCATTGAAGACGCATTTATTTGTTCCGTTGAGTGACTACAAGTACATAAGGTGGTGCTCTATATACATCCGCTCGAACAACCGGTGGCCACGGATTCCAGAGGCTCAGAAGCAACCTTGGACACGACCAAGACGGTATGCATGATGCTTATCAGGTGGGTGCTAAAAACAGTACTATAGCCCCACCAAAACACACACCAGCGACTATATACATCTCAGCAGACCAGAGATTACATTCCAGACGACCGAGTATTAGATAAAGAACATGCCACAAAGACACGATGAAGGTTGGAAACACATAGGACATATACATATGACTAATATACAAATATGCATTTCAATCGGTCAGGCAGTACGAATACATTGCTATTTATAAATCATGTCATATGATCAGAGCAAAATGTGTCATCAACCCGATTGAGATGCAATTTAATCTAGAACGAGACTTAACATACATTTGTAAAACAGATTTAAAATTGGGTAAATACACCAAAACTAGTACTACTCGACAGATATATATACAAAGGAAGAAACAGCTTGAATCAATACCGTTTATTGGTTAATGCATGAGATACTACTCTTCTTTCTATTCCATATACAAATTGCTGTGTGCTCTGGGATTCAACCTACCACAACGGCATATCCATACCCATCATAAGGTTTTTAGGAAACACATGGCGTACAGTGCAGTGTGATATATCGGTCAGGCAGTACGAATACATTGCTATATAAATCAAGTCATATGATCAGAGCAAAGTTTGTCATCACTCCGAATATCCAGCGCTATTAATACAATAGAAGCAAATATAGCTCTTGTCACGCCGCTACAGTAGCCATATATATAACTCTGCATGAGAAGCATAAGCACTTTATACAAAACCTCCACAGACTGTCACGAGTTGAAGTACGTGTGCATGTACAGGTGTATATGAACAACACTCGCATGTGAACACAGCCGTCAATAGAGAACAACCCTACTCAATAGTTAAAGCAGTACCTTAAATAACACCACCCACCCATACTAAAAAACCACAACACAGGCAGAACCACCATCAACGACACAATTACATATTCTTAATTATTTAATAGCTCACAGAAGTACTCATCACTTGTGCTTTAAGCCATAACGGGCTCCTGCTGTGCTTGTTCCTCGGCGGGCGGGGCCTGGGCCTCTGGTGCTGGGGTGGGGACGTTTTTGTGCTCGCTGGTGGGTTGGCTGGGGACAGCCTCCTCCTTAGGCTCAAGAATGGTTACAACATCGGGAAGGTTGGTCTTGGGTCCCATCTTGCCCTGTAGGGGGTGGGTGATACGGGGGAGACGAAAGGGGATGGGATATGATGAGCGTACAGGTATAGATGTAGAATTCACCCAACATTCTGACAAATGGGCCCTTTGAAAAAATAAAGATATGTATTTACCACCTCTATCGAGATACTAGGTATTCGTACATAGTCATAGAACATAAATATAGTACACAGTCTGGCATAGTTCATAGACCGCCTACCTAGGACATAATGACTAGCAGGTCCACACCCAAACTACTTCTTTGAACCCAGACCCGTCTCGCAACCCACAACCACACGCAAACACGCACATACCTGAGCATCGTGGGGCAACATAATCTTGACCTTGATACCAAGCACACCCTGACGCAGCAGTACGTGACGCACGGCGACATCAACAAAGGTCTTCTTGGGCTGACCGGAGTGAATCATAAGGCCATCCACGAACTTCATGGACTTGGCTCGCTGGGCACGGAGTTTACCGGACACAACCACCTCACAACCCTTGGCACCACTCTCCATGATGTAGCGCAGAACTCCGTAGCACGCACGGCGCACGGCTAGACCGCCCAACAGCTTGTAGCGCAGAGACTCACACTGTAGAATGGGGATGGGGGTTGGGATGAGGGTGTGGCAGGTGAAGTGATTAGAAAGTGCTGAGTGTGGCTTATTGGAAGGTCAAAGCGTGGAAGATGGCTCGAGGTACTGTAGCAACTTAGTTTGTTTGTATACACTAGAAAATACTGTGGCGGGATGAACTACCACATGAGCGACCGACCACACTCGTTATACGTAATACATACAAGAACCAATTCACGTTAAGATATTCTACAGTAACAGGACTTGAGCGAAAGCAACAGCAATTGAGGCTAAGAAATATATACACTAGTCCGTCCCAGAATACACACAAAATAAGACATGGCCGACAATTCTGAGATAACGTAAATATGTACCTATGTACTAGAATATTTACAGGCGTGTATACTCTATTCGCGTATATACACATATAAAACATACACACATATGATTATACACGTATATAGAAAAAATCGATACATATTTTTATACATATACATAAGTAAATAAAGATACTAATTATACTTGTATGTATGTATACATATATATAAAATAGATATATTCATATATACATTAATGTGTTTTACGGTTTTCGCTTTGTTCCTATATATATACGTATTTTGTTATATTTTAATGAATACAAAGAAAAATTAAGGACTATCTCTATGTTTACCTGAGCGATGGCGCACAGACCACGACGGTCGACCTTCTCGGCGTAAAGGGCGATGGCATCCTCCTCGAAGCCGAAACGCTTCTGCACGGCAGCGGTCAACTCGCGTACACGACGTCCCTATATCATAAAGCGTTGATAAGATATAGATATATATGCAACTTATACTTGGTTGGTTTACTATGTAATGCACCATTTACATATATATGTATATATATATATATATATGTATATGTATATATATATATGTATATGTATATATATATATACATATATTGTTTGTAGACAACCGGACTATCAGTACAACAAAACAACAAAAACCAGCTTTTACAAAAATTCTCTACTTGGTATGTCAGAGAAGATTGTTTACTTTCAGGCTTACAGTAACAGTTCGAATGATTAGAGACCTATATCATACAATATATACATAAACATATATATAACGATTTCATTTATATTTATATACAATGTTTATCTTTATATATATATATATAATGTATATATTTACATTTATAATTATATTTATATTCATATATAATGTTTATATTTATATTTATGTTTATATATATATATACATATATTTATTTTTATACATATATACATATATATATAAATATGTATACTATTATACTATGTATTTGTACATATCTAAATCTAAGTCTAAATCGAAATCGAAAACTAACTCTAAATCAACATAGATATATTAATTTATAAATATAAATATGAATATATATTTGTGAATACATATATAAATGTAAGTTTTTATGTCGGTTTTAAATACATACATATATACCATAAATATATATATGAATATATATATATATATCCGAATACATATATATGGCAATTTTTAAATACATAGATAAATATAAACATATATATATATATTATATATGTATATATATTTCTATATATATTGCTATATGTGCGTGTGTGTGTGTGTGTTTGAATATATATATTTATATATATATTTATATACAAAATATGTGTATGTATATATTTATATAAATTTACAAAATAAATGTATATATATATATAGTATAATACTATATATATATGTGTGTGTATGTTTGTACGTATGTATATGTATATGTATGTGTATATACATATACATATATGTATATATGTATATATGTATATATGTATATGTATATATATATATATATGAAAATATATATGCATATATATATGGACATATGTATACATATATTATTCTAGGTTCAACTGAGCAATCATGGACTAGCGCCAGAGCGAAGTATTCATCTCGCCACACTATAGCTTACCAACAAGAACAATAAAGTCTCTCATCTTGATAGTACTGCTGTTTTGCATCACGGATCTAAGTCGCGGGTACACAAACAGGCATGAATTAATCAGAAATGTACCAAATATAGTACATGACACGTACGTATATATCACATACCTTCTCTCCTAGAACGTTCTGGGTGCGGGTGGCACGGATGATGACCTCAGTCTTGGAGGGGGTGACACGCACCTCAACTCCAGAGTAACCGTCCTCAGACAACTCACGTGTGAGCATCTCGTTTAACTCGGCGTAGAACACACCATCCGCGACGAACTATATAGTTTAAGATGGCATGTAATGAAGTGTATGATATGTAGATTAAGTATTATGTGCAAAAAGTAAAATAGTATATACAATGTAAGGTGCATGGCCAGTATATGGCTAAATACACAATTTCAATATTACATAAGGATCGCTTGTATATTACGCGTCCATGCAAACGTCCGTGTGTTTCATGTATGTCTAAAATCCATGACGTCTTGTATGTTCCCTACGCCAGCTAACGTTATATTTTAACATACACACTCGATTGTGGTGTTTGAATGATTTACTGCTGCGTTTTCCAAAAGGTGTTGGTATCTCCGAACAATTGCTTTCATTGTGATTCTCTTATCGTATCGGCGTGGGTGATATGTTGAATTGAATTCTATATCTATAGATCATTGAAGATTTTCAGTCTTGCATATTGTATGTATGCATCTCTTCCCGCCCTCCAGTCCATATCTCGACTGTAATCGACAGACAGAGCATCAGGATGCCCAAATAAGACGTCAATTTGATAAATATTAACGCAAGCGTGATTTGGGTCTACTCTAAGGCGTATGTTTCCGTGGTTATATTTGGGACATAGTACACACCTTACGGATCTTACTAACGGGTGCAGCCATGTTGCTAATCGGTGATTGATACGAGACTACGTGAAAAAGGATTTAAACTCTGCTATACTCGTTTCTTTTTAGGTGACCAGGTTATTTGGCATTTGCACACCCACCATTCACTCAGATCACTTCGGACAAACGCACGCTTGTCCCAGGGCGTTGGGTTTTGGCTTTGGCTCAGTTGTAGGTACTCCACCACTCCATGTGCTGTACGGTTGATTGTAGTGGAAAAACCAAATAATACTATATATGCACACTACATAACCCGTATTTTACGTTTTCAGAATGGATGGCACTATATGGTACATCTCATGCAGAAATTGGTACGTTTTTATCGAATTGGCGATATCTCGTTTGGTTTTTAAAGCGGCCCAGATTACTTAGCAACAACCAGGTTTTTTCAATAGCAAATGTAGGGTTCCCATTGTAACATAACCCTGGAAAAGCCATCACGTTGTTCTACGCTTATCATTTTATATGAAATACTTCACTTTTTCATTTATGGCCCCTACTCTAATAAAGTAGAGTGCTGTGGAGATACGTTAATATATACCGGCTTTTATGTATACTATACGATATACATCGGACCAGTGTAAACGAAGGTAGTTGCAAATATATGTACACTCAGTATATCTAGTGCTAAATAACCTCGCTGCCTATCGTATCATACATAGTATTTACCAGCCTATACTCAGATTATCTCCCCAACTGTTATATACTTGGTAACAACCTCAGTGCGAAGTGAACGATGACAGAAAATACCGGCGCTCAAAAGCGTCAAGCAACTTTTATAGACTCACAAGGGAAGAAGAAGAAACAGAAACTCAGCCCAGAGCAAGCTGCATTACGAGGGAGAGTGGTCAAATGCTGCAAGGAACAGAACCTCGCAGAGGCAACCGAGGTATGCCATGTGCAGACGTACAACACACATAATTATTATTGTTATTATTATTATTATTATTATTATTATTATCATTATTATATAAGTGTATATGTATATTGTGTGTGTGCGTGTGTGTATATACAAGTGTATGTATTTATGTATGTATGAATTTATGTATGTATGTATTTATGTATGTATGAATTTATATATGTATGAATTTATGTAAGCATGTGTGAATGTGTGTGTTTGTGCTGTGTTTGTGTTTGCGTTTATGTGTATATGTGTATATCTTATGTATGCAAATATGTATATATTTATATTCATTAATATATAAATGTGTGTGTGTGTGTGTCTCCGTGTATATGTCTATATATGTGTATATGATACATATTTATCTATGATATATATGTGCCTGAGTATATATATACTATAGATATAGACCTGTATAATTTAGGCATGGCTCTATATACACATACATATATACATAAATGTATATCTGTGTATATATATATGTATATATATATAATGTATGTATGTATGTATGTACGTATGTATGTATATATATATGTGTGTGTGTATGTACGTATGTATGTATGTGTGTGTGTGTGTATATATTTATGTGTATATATATATATATGTTAATGTATATGGATATGGGTGTATATGTATGTATATATTCATATAGTCGCACATATGTATGTGTGTGTGTATGTATATACGTATATCTATATATATATATATATATAATTATGATTTTAATTATAGTTATATATATGTGTGTCTGGACGTCTGTGTTCGTATGTTTGTGTGACTGTGTCCTTATGCGTATGTATATTCTTCAGCGTATATTTGTTTATATCCAATATAGCCATTTCTTTCTACATGCCCGTATGTATAAACACGTAATATATATATATATAATATTTGTGTGCGTCTGTGTTCATAATTTTATGGATATATATACACATATATTTACCTATTTGTGAATATATTTGTATATATGTATGTATCTGTTGTTGAATGTCACTCAATTTTTTCTACGTATATCCTTGCATACGTAACGTTATGCATGATGTTGTGAACTGCCGCGTTTGTATACATATGAAGATGCTGCGTTACAGATATACATAGATTCTATGTCTGGTCAATTACTTGTTTGTACTACCTTTCTGGTGTGCATTCAAAATGTGTTTGTAGTTTCGTATGTATTGAAGGGTTTTGGTTATTTTGAACCGTATACGTTTAACTTGCTGTGGACATATGTGCTTGTGTTGTTATATAGAAATACTCACACGCCGTTATGTGGGATGGCCATGTGTTTGAATCACATCAAGCTTGTGTGTGTGGTTTTGTGGGTGCAGTCAGCATTTTCTTGGTCTGTATTTTGGGGGGGGATTTGGTTTTGTAAGAATTTGACATCTTTTACGTGTATGTACAACGCCTTCCATGTGTACCTGTGTAAATCTAAAAAGATCCGCGCCAGCATACAATCTCGAGTGTTAAATGAAATATTTGGTTGTGTGCAAGCTGTTCTTGTTTGAAAAACTATAATATATATATATATAATATTAATGAAGGATAACAGTACGATCAAATATACATATATATTGCCTGCATTATAATCGTCTTAAAAGTTTCCCGTAGTGTGTGTCCATGGTCTGCTTACACTCGGTTTAATATTTCCGCATCATGGCGGGCCTCCATAGCAACATTCCAAGTCACGTCTCTCGAAGCCAATACTTAACGACAGAGCCTGTGCTACCTGTCGCTAATCATATTGGCTGTATGTATTAGCTCATATATCGATGTATTAGTTCGTATAATGATGTATTATTTTATATAATGATGTATCAATTCATTTAATGACCTATTAGTTCATATAATGATCTATTAGTTCATATAGTGATGTATCAATTCATATAATGTTGTATTAGTTCATATAATGATCTATTAGTTCATGTAATGATGTATTAGTTTATATAATGTTGTATTAGTTCATACAATGAAGGATGCAGACACACATATTAGCCTTTACAACGGGCGAGCTAGAGTGTGAAAGTATGCAACCCACCCCAATGAGTCATCTCTCAATGCTGCATCACCGCCTGCCTGCAGATATGCGAGGCTTTCTTCGACGGCAAGATCGAGATGGAGAGCGGCTACCACAATCAACTACTCTACGTGCTAACCGGTGGCAGCATGGTAGTGCCCACAGACACCCGGCCCCAGCTAGCCCTGCGGCTATTCAAGAGCATGCAAGACCGGGGATGTACAATTAAAGAGGCGTCGTATACGTTACTGCTGCGTGCCTTGTGTGCCGCCCGGCAGATAGTCGAGGCTGAGCAGGTGCTGGAGACCATGCGTGAGCGCAGCGTGCACTTTAAGCTGCGCACGCACAGTGCGCTCATGCGTGGCTACTGTGAGGTGGGCAACAAGCAACGGGCCTACGAGGTGCTGAGCCTGATCCGCAATAAGTTCAAAGTCCTGGCGGAGGTGGACTATCTTCCGCTATTGACGCTGGCTCTAAAGCGGGACGAGATCGATGAGTTTGACGCGCTGGTGCGTGAGCTGATGGAAGACGAGTTCAGCCCGTCTAAGGAAACGTGGGGGCTAATGCAGAAACGCTACCGTGACACGCACACGTGGGACACCGCGGTGTCTGTATCGCCCGAGGGGGGGTGTGGGGCGTGCGCGTGTGTACTGAGAAGCGTCGATCCCACGCCGGAGGATATAAGCACGCTGATGGCTCGGATGGAGGGCTTGGTGGTCAAGGATGCCGACCGTGCGCGGGATTGGAAGCTGTTTACTGCGTGGTTTGAGGAGAATAAGTCCCGATTTGATACCGTTATTGACGGGGCCAATGTGGGGTTCTGGAAGAAGAACGGCAACGGCAATGTGCCGACACGAATTGACTACAAACAGGTGCAACGCCTTGTCAGTCATCTGGAGCAGGAGGGCCGGCGGGTGTTGCTGATACTGCACCACAGGCACCTGCTGCCGGATTTCATCGGCGAGAATACGGATATCGGGAATGTGTGGAAGGTAAGTGGTACGATCTATGTTGTGCGTTTGGTGTGGGTAGTTTTCTCTGGAACGAGGGTGAGTACAGATAGGTGTCAGTATGAAGAACGCAAAAAAAAAGTATTGCAGTAGTTGAGGACCAGCTCGTCCCGGTATAGGTATAAACCCGTTCGTATATGTGTATACGTGTACGCATGTGGACTAGACCACTCCGAATAGGTCCCTGAACTCTTGTCAGAGACCGTGTATATACTGTTGTCCACTTAGTTCTGATTGGGCTGGGATGAGCTAGAACCTGTGAGGTTGCTTTTGTACCGTCATTCGGGCGTGTCTGTTTTGCGGCCGCAATGGATACATGCTACTTTGTGGGCTGTGGCTATTCAGATGTGCGTATGTCCTTACATGCGTTTTCAAATGTGTGCTATCATGTGCAACAATAACTCGAATTGGGCGTTCGGTTGTACATCGGATGCATGTCGTGGGAAATTGTTCCAAACCACGCCATAAGCAAAGGTTGTTGGGCATATATGCGTATAGGTGTTTTTTTTATTGCACGCGCGTATGAACTTGTTAAATGATTGAATCTCTCAGAGTTGTACATGTCCATGAATATGCATGTACGCAAACGATCGTTTGCTTATGATGAATTTGAGATGAATGCATACCTGCTAAATGAGCCCTGAGCAATAGCACACGCATCACTATGTATGGGTACGCAAATAGAGCTACTCATGTGTAGTTGTGCACTGGTGTATGTTAAACTTATATTTGAATTGCATATGGATACGGCTTCACTGGCCAGGGAAGCATGTACATCAAAACGCACACGCACGTACCTACATTCGGCTTACTAACTCACTTTCACCAATACAAACAACCACACTCTAGGAGAAAGACATGCTGTACACGTGCAATTCTGGAAACAACGATGACTGGTACTGGATATATGCTGCTTTGGGATTGGGGCCTGGCGGCGACTTCGTTAGTAACGACGAGATGCGCGATCACAATTTCAACCTTTCCGAGCACAGGTGAGCTACGTGTCTAAGACATGCGTTTATACTCCTACGTACGTTCATGTGTTTATGTGGTATATATGTGCGTGTGTGTATATGTATATATATATGTATTTATATTTATATTTATGACATTATATTTTATGTTATGGACAACAAGTTGCGTGGCTAACCTATATGCAGAAACTTAAGCAGATGAAGTATCTAGCATCTGTATATACTTGACATCAAAGTCTACATTTCGATACCGGGTTTAACATGTGCATCACAACTAATGAGACAAGTATAGCAGCCAGTCAACTTGGCTAGTATTCCCCAGACAAATCACCTATGACGCACGCACTATCGAAAACAATCGGAAAGCTTGTTTATGACGGTCTTATCCAAACGCAGGAGTGTGGTCGAGTTTCTAACCCATCTTCACCCCTTCAATTGCCTTCGGTCTCCGGATTTGACCTATGGAGTGCAGGGTTGGCGGCTCAACTTTGTACACCATTTGATTGGTGGCCTATTCGGATCTAATTGACACCGAGCAGAAAATAGCCTCAAACATACACATGCTCAAAAGTTTTTGATTTGATTTTTTTTGTTTATACTCGCGTGGCTGCAGAGCGTTTAAAATCTGGAAGGAGCGACACGCTATCAAATTTGACTTTATCAAACGGGAGCCACTCGAGCCCAGGGAAATGATTATAGTTAAGCCGACCACATACTCGTTCCGCATGCAAATAAACGCGGACATGAGTTGGCATTTGCCCTCGAAAAAGGCTGTGCCTGTAGAAACGGACGAAGAAGAGGGCGGCGATGCAGATGTGTCACAGATGGAGACCTTGTGGATGTGTTTGCGCAGGAAGACTGGTGGGAACACAGGGAACAAGGACAATGGGTTAGTGGGAGTAGCTGGAACGGATAGTGAATCTGAACAGAACCCAGCTGTTGCCAATACGGAAGATGTGGTAAACGTAGAGGTCGCCGAGAAGACTGTTGAGAACACAGGGGACAAGGACGATGGATTAGTTGGAGTAGCTGGAACGGATAGTGAATTTGGACAGAACCCAGCTGTTGCCAATACGGAAGATGTGGCAAACGTAGAGGTCGCTGAGAGTAACAAAGAGGGTGAAACGATCAAAAAATCTGAGAGTAGACAAAATATTGAGAATATAGAAGTGAATCAAACGTAATTTTTTAAATAAAATATAAAAAGGTAAATTTCGGCTGGGTGGACAAATGCAGTTTACTAGGACTTCTATATATAAGAAGTTTATTTTACATTTCGTACAATGACTGACCGTCTGCTTGATTGAGGAATATTAGCTTGAAACTACATATGCTCGATTTCTATGTAACTGTTTTATATTTGCAATTATTTGAAAATTGATGCCTACTTACAAGGGGTGTCCACGTGATTATCGTCGTATAGTACTATAATGCGGACAATATGTGTTCCGCACGCGGTACTATTTAGTTCCATCCCAGTTTCAAAGTGTGAGGTCTAAAGCTTAGATAATTCTGACCAACGTGCCGATGAATGCGGCAATATACGTTTTTAGAACGATGGTGTAATACTCGTAGCTAGTATACTGAATGAAAATGGAAGGAGTCAACGAGTTCTTTCTAAGTCGTTTTCTGGTCGTGAGCAACCTACTTTCTAAAATATAGTCATTTTATACTAGAAAGGTGCAGTACTTGTCAGCGCTTATCTATCTACTTCGAAACCGGTGTGATACCAAATCATTGTACGCAAAGGAATAATTTTGTCTGATCGAAACCCTTTCGTCACATCTGCATAATAACCGGCATTCGTCGCTTACACAGTATCCTTTAAGCGTATTGGACTAACAATGACGTCGCACTACCACTACTTTCCACGAGTGTCGCAAACTCCTGCAGACCGGAGTTCAGAACGCCTGCCAAACTGAATATTGGACAGCTGTCCAAACTAGGACAAAATTGTCACCTTGAATATCCGAGTGGCCCTAAAAATTGGGTGGAAATGGTCCGTACCGGCCAGCAAAGGACGACTACCAACCAGACTGGATATAAAACTACCTGTCTCACGCTAATAGTCAATAATCAAGCGTTCTCATCGGTTAATAAGAATGTATACTACTGCCATCTTGAAAAAGTATGACTATCCCTATGTACGTACACTAAAGAAATAAAAAAACATCTCAATTAATAATGCAGTTTTCGAATCAATAACCACCTCATGAGGAAGGGTAAGGCGTGACCAATACAGCTCGTCTTCGTCTGTTCTGGAGACTCGTCAGGGTTAGAATCGTGTACTCGCATGATACTATATAGTTGGTTTTTCAGACCAATTTATCACATTGATCATAGAGCAATCGTCTTCAGTTAGGTGCAATAACATTTTGCCAGCATTCCTGCTTTGATTGGGATTGGAAGTACAAGATGAACTCTCATTGTAATGAACTGTCTTCATCGAAGTTGCGTACATATGCACTATTATTCATGCTTGTTTGTGAACAGGAACAGTGTGATCGATTGCAGCAGGTGCCGCTCGAGTGTGGAATTAGCTGCTATACTTGACGAGAAAATTCTAGTATGAATTTTGTTCTCCATCACTGTTCAACCCAATCATAGCTCGTTGTGTTCTGTACCTGAAATGGCGCTGATAATTCCAACTGTCTATATAAATATAAATATAAAGATGGTTTTTCCTGAACCCTGAGCTTCGCAGTTGAGCGACACGATCACACTTGACCGGTAGCATTCTATGCCCCCATCTTCGCCATCCACATGATGAATCTGTACTCGTTTTACATAGCAAACAATGATGTTCCCCTTCATTTAATATTTAGTATAGAAAACACCTCGGGTTTAGAGAGGTGTATAGCTATCTGTAAACAGGGTATATATATATCTTACTATATCTCTTCCATCTTTTAATAAATAATACATAGTACTACTCATGTCAATTCACTAGATGATTGTCGGGAGTGGGGAAAGTGACTCAAACACCACGTCGCGTCGTCCTGGCCTATCGATTGTCATTCTATTTTTATACTACATCTTTTTTACTACATATGAACGTTGGTGCACGCCCACAATTCACCGTTGCGCAATGATTTTTTAATAATCTGCGATACTGATTGAACTGTAAAGTAAATATTGATTTTAAACATTGGATCGGTATAAAATATTTTAAAATGTACTTAGTTGGAGTGATGCGCATAGTGACGTTCATCGTCAAATTTGAAGTTGATACTGGTTTCCCTTATCGATAAGTATCTCCTGCAATTCCCGTTTACATTTTTAGAGAAAACTACATTGATAAATGTTTGCTTCGAAGTACATACACATGCCCACTTCGAATTGTTAAGCTGTGCTATATCCAGGTACTATCCCGACATTCAGCAAAACATTAATTTGACATTTCTCCATCAGCTTTCATGTCAACGTTACGGTCCGAAGCAATTATCACACAGTGCGTCAGTTATAGGATAGTTACAGCCATCCGCTGTGGTACTTTTCAACTGTACAAATGATTGCGCTCTTGTTTTGTGTGACTTTTCTTCGATTCTATTTGAAGTTTTTACGAAGCCGACATTTCGTCTGCACGTGGAATGTACTGTAGGACATAAAAATTTCGGCGAACACTTTTTACAATCCATATCACAGTCGAAAACAGCCACATGAGAAAGACAAGCATATAGATGCTCATAACAGTAGAGTTGTAATGCCGCCTACCATCAAATTATGTAAGGAACATACCGAAAAACGTACAAAGTGAGTTGTTGTATAAGAATCATAAATGAACAGAAAACTAGGATCCCGAAACGAAGAAAAATATATAAATATATATCCCAACGAAATTGTAGCATGTGTACATAATTGTTTGCTTCTTTCCCGCTGTCTACCAAAAACGCTTTTTTTTCTTCTTCCTCGAGATGCCTCAATACACGTGCAACACGCCAATATAGATGGAAGAGAATTACAACGCATGATTACTCTGTAAGACAAAATTTCTAGCAGCCTGACACTCTAATATAGATGAAAGAGAGATTATAACGCATGATGACTCAGTAAGACAAAATTTCTAGCAGCCTGGGCCCTATAGTGGGCTGCAACAGAATTTGACTTCAAATATAGCAATGTTTTGCTTAATCTGAACTGTCACCACAACGAGTTGTCTCCAGGGACAAACTTCAATCGGCATACGCTACTGAAAATTTACACAGATAAAGCAAACTTGATCTTAATGTGACTCTTTCACTGAGTATCATGATTGGCTACGTTGCGTATTAGATATACAATTAACTCGCCACAAATCTGGATATGCACCTTTTATTGGAGCATGTGAGAAAACCATGAAAACCCTTCTGAACTGGATTCAGTTTTTGAGTATCAATATCACCGTTAGGTAAATCACGATTATGTAACAATTGGTTTTGCACTCGAATATCGGTGTAATATATGGGTTTTTATAACTCACTGAGTACAATGATACACCTCAAGGTGCAGAAATTCTGAAATATTCAATTTTGCTTTTACTTTTGTAAATAAACACATGTTGTTGGCAGTTTACGATTTGGGCGTGTAGTAGTCGCCTGAATCGAATATTTAATAACGAAATAGTTTGGCGGAAAGCAATACCTGATGTCGTTGTGTTTAAAAACTATGAAAATCACGAAATATTCGGTTTCAACCAGCTAGTAACTCCATTTCATACCTCCAAAGTATCATTTACAGCCTCTCGTGTGAGTGACAAAACACAGCTATGTAATCGAACTTAATATTCGTTTCCGTTCTAAGATTTGCGCGTAATAACCAACAACATGCATATTTACGTCTATCTAGCTAGGGTAAAATATTGAAGTATTTATTACCCAAATTTTCAACCGTATTGGCACACTGAGACATTCCTCAAAATAAATAGCAAATAACTATTGTTTCATCATCTGGGAACAAAGTTTGTCTTTTGTTCTTGTCTTAACTTCTATTTTCATTGTGCGAACTATTTATTTGCAGGCCGACTTTCAGAATTTGGTACAGTAGCGAATATAACGATGAATTAACTCGACGGCAAGAGTGTAACTACTTTCAGTTATACAAACTCGACTCGCGGACAATCGATTCGTTTTCAAAGTTCAGGCAATAATACTAATCGAGCAGGGATTCTTAGCCTTGTTGTGCTATCAACATTGTCATACGTACATAGAGAGACATGCATTAATTCGAATTGTACTGTTCCTTTAGTTGGTGAATTACAAGTTGCAATCCCATTTTTTCTCTAATTGTTGATAGCTCGTATACTGACATCCCAGCATTTATTAAATTAATGTAAACACATTTTATATTCAAAAATGGAAACTGTGGAATTTCTATCAAAGATGGATTCAGCAAATTTCTAACAACTTATATGAAATATTTTCATGTCAAGAACAACTCTTATTATAGATTACAGTGGATGAGCTCATCCGGCAGTTTCTACCAGATAGCAACCTTGCGAAGAACGACGATTTTGTACACGATCGTTACCATTTTGAAATAAAAACTTGGTGTCGATGCTAATTTATCGACCTTTATTTGATCTGATTTGTCCTCCAGAATCTGTCGACCGCATGATTTGAATCAGATGGCTTTGATCATGTCGAAATCTGACTTCTCAGACTCACTCTCTGTATATATGGTAAAATCCGGAAAATCCTTGTGAAAGTACTAATCTTTTTACAGGATTTTACCTCACTGACCATGAATTCGAAATGAATACTATCTTCCTCGCTTACTTATAAAACCTAAGTACCAAGCGCAAATACTTTATGTCATGATTTAGTATCTGTTATGCACTGAAGTCATTGTATTCATGAGTAATTTTTTCCTGCGAAATTGAGATGCCTGTCCCCGTACAGAAGTTTATCCTCGCCTGTTGTGATGCCTGTCACTGTACAGAGGATCGTCTACTCTTCATAAAAGTCAACGTTTACGGCAAATTCTATCGGGTCAACAGTTCCAACACGTGAACGTTTTCGACAAATTTTATCGAGGCATTTCTATACATCAACGTTTTTGGTTCATATATTTCGTTCAACGTTTTTTTTTTTTCGCCTCATCCATCTACAGATTCAACATTTTTACAATCCAGAGCTTCAGCATTCAACCTTGCCGTCAGACTTTAGTCTTCAGCCTTTAGCATTCAACCCTTGATTGTAAAATTGATGGGGAGTGAGAGACTACAAGAGTAGAAGTGAATTTAAATATGTTAGCAGCGGTTTACGCCTTCAGCCCGAGAATAATTTGAGACTTGTTCTCAAATTAATCTATGTATAGGCGGGTCAGCCCGAGAGCGCGTAAAAGTAATTTGAGACTTCTTCTTAGATTATTTTATTAATAGGCGGACCACCGGACAGCGCTCGAGAGTACGTAACAGAGAAAGTGGTATATTCATTTCTAGAAATACAGAGATGAATGGGTATAGAGATGCAATCGCCGATGACGACTGTTTGTGACTAGGAAAAGTCGTACTCGGCTCTGTCCTGTTGCCCTTGAACCCAAAAATCGCCTGGCGCTTATTTTCTAGCAGCACGCGTCTTTACCGTGTGTTTGAACTCCCACACGGCTTTTGTGCGCGAATAAAGTGTTCTGTATAAAGTTTCTCATGCTGATCATAGGAGTTTTTACCCTGACCAATTCAAGTGGTTGAACACTAGTACAAACATCATCAGTATATAACTGAGGGCGAGATCATACATAAATGCAATCGAACGCATCATTCTTTAGAAACACTCCCACTTTACCTATAACCCATCACTCTACACGCTAACAACTTATCAGGTCCGCCCAACACTCTAACAGTATGATATTATTCTTCTTTCTGTTTGGAACCGATGAAGGTATGGTACTTTTGTGTGCTGTAAAACTATAGCAAATGCATAATACTTTACAACGCAGAAGATTGGTGTTCGAAATACAGACGTTGAATGGTCTGATCAGGAAGGAATATGGGTCCTATCTAGTTCGGAAATACACGAACTGGATGGAGTATATGTGTTCCTTTTTTCAGCAGGTCTGCTCCAATTTCATTTAAATTCACTAACATGGTTTCATGTGATCTTTGTAATCAATAAGCGTGATTTAACTGGTGGACAAACCTATACCGGGAAACCATATCTGACATCTACTTACCTGCGAGGCTGTGGGGTGTCATGATGCACATTCTCAAATCCCTCGCATTACGTTACAGAATGTCTCATAAATAGCCAAGTCTATTTTAGAAATTCTTTCTGTATACTTTCTGGCAGTTGTTTTACAAGTGCCGAACAAACTGATGCCGATCAAGTACTGATTTAAGCAGGACGATATATAAGTGACAGGGGCACGGATAGGCACTGCGGATATGGTGCGTATCAGATAGTGATAAAACCCCATGTATGCTCTCAGAATTGTACCCGAGGACGACGATCTTTTCTATATAAGATTTCGCCTTACAAAAGTTGGTAGAAACGCAGTTTTTTATAAGCTATCTATTATGAGACGCATACATATCTTGTATTTGTTAACTAATCTTGCAGATTTGGCATTAATGTTTTAGATCCGACCAGATTCAGGTGTTGCGTATTCGGCTCGTGTTTGTGGTGTCGGAACCATTAACAAATTTTGCAAGCACGATGCTGATGTCGCCGACATCAAATCACAATTTTGTATTATATATAAGTACGTTGTCAAGGAGAAAACCCGCAAATTTTTTTAGGTAGATCACATGGTAGGAAACTATTCGAGAGGTATTCAAGCACTATGCGAACTGTATAACAATTCTCCGAAAATCCACTCGAATCGTTTCGTTCGTGTTGACTTATTTTCACCAATAGGGCATGTGCAAGAACATCACATACGACTGATCTAATTACCACATGCAAGGCATGACATCAGAAAAACTGATCCAAAGATATGCCGATCGCCACATCTTGAGTGCAAGCGATAAAAATAACGGCTGTAGGATCTATCTGGCCACCAGAGCAACCCATTTTAAACTCAAGCCTGAGTACGTTAATAAGCTTTGAATGATAAGAGATAGTCTCGCTATAAATGCATATCAAAAGCTAGAGGCCCAATTGTGAAAAATCTACTACAAATCAAGCATACTTCAAAAACGAATCGGTGTCTATTGAAAACCTCTGGCCAGTTTAGAATATCAAACGTCTAAATATCATGTTTCAATCATATCTAAATATACTATTTTATATATATGACAATACCCGAGGAATAGCCCGAAGTACGGCTTATGATTTCGAGATACGTTTGCCCTGTTTTCAATACTTTAGTAAAATTGAATCAATTGATACCAATGTAGATGTTTGAGATTAGTTTGCGACCGGCGATGATCAGCAGGGCTTTTGCAGATGCACTCAACATATTAATGATGCTCGGACTTTCTGAATGCATCTTCGCATTCTGCTGGCCATTAGTCTTTTAGTTTATCTTTGTGTAAACGCAGGTGTCCAAATGGCTGTAGCAAGTCTGCTAGATCGGGTATTCTATCGAACCCACAAAGACTGTTTGAATCCTTGCCAGTCGTATGAGTGCGCTAGTCTAGTAAGTGTGTGACTTTTCCAGGGTTTATGCCTATCCATTCTCCAGATATTATATACTCTAGGAGTGATACCTTCCCTCCGTTTGATAAGCCGGCCAAGCGTATCCAAAAGAGCAACAAGTCACTCAGTCCTAGTATACATTTGTATTGGGGGGACATATATAACACTGTCATATCGGTTTGAACCATACTGTGACCTAATAAAGTGATGTTAACATCCTTAGCCTTCTCATATTCTTTGCAGAATTTTAAAGTGATACTTCAATATAAAAGAAAGATAAATTCGAGTAGAAACACGATAAATTCGCGAGTCAGGGTCTAATAGACCATTAACTTTATTCCGTTTATATATACTGGTAGTATGACTCGTTTGTCCTTCTCCGCTTTGATTCTTCCCACCGTCGCCACTCGATATCAGGGCTTCTTCGAAAGCTCTCCGTCCCTAGGAGCCTTGGAGGACGAGCTTTGGTTTTGATTATGGCCAGATGGACATGAGTTCATAGCATATACTCCGTAGTTCTACATACGCTCCGAACAGATAGTGCATTGTCCACACGAGTCTGTGTGCTTTCCGTAGAAGCTCTGTTCCCTTTAGTTCTGGTATACAGTGACATAGCTAACGCACTCTGCATGCTTTTTTTGACGAGCTTTTGGCTCGTCTTTTGGTCTTTTCTGGCCACCACTACGGCAATCAGAAAGTTGCCATTTTTGTGGGTGATTCTGTCTCAGACCACTCTTCTCTCTGCAGTCGGTCATGGGCTCTGAAGCCTTGTTCCCGAATCGAGGGAAGTTTGTTCACCCGTCGCCCGTGTACGCTTGTACAAGTGAGTTCTACGGCACATTGGTCAACTTCACGGGCTTGGGGGTTCAATATTTTGCTTTAGCCATTTGCACTCCGTCTACCGGGCTGTCCTGTTCACCATGCTCGAGATATTGTGCATAAACACAATTTCTAACATACGTCAATGTTCAAGGACTCACGGCTCTCTGCACATCTTGTTAAGCTTATTTGTCATGGACGATATGTTCGTCTTTAAAGACAAGGAACAATCGCCGCACTTCAACAAGATTGCTAAGGATAATATAATTCATTTCAATTTGGGGTAAATTGGCTTCATATTCGTTGGAGAAGTTTCGTAAAGATTGAAAGGAAGTTAAGCTTGTCGAACTGCCGCGAGAATCTCGGAACGAGTGATGCGACGATGGAGGACATATGGTGTGTTGATTTGTGCTGATGAATAAAAACCACTTGTACCATTGGGTGGAAGCTATTTGAAATCATGCGCCATTGTGTGGAATATAGCTGGCCCACACTCGTAATAGTAATCTGAGCTAGGTCAGTATAAAAATTTCCGGAAGCATTGAATATGTTACTAAGAAGGATACGGTTATCGTCCTCAATTCTGTTTCGGAATCCGAAATTCTCATTGCTAGCGTTGGTATACGTGCGTCAGCACTTAAATGCTGTTGCACCTGTTCGTAAACCTTTTGAGGGTTTCATATTCTCTCAGCATGCTCACCTCCATTTGTACTAGGGTGTTTTACAGTGCACTGTAGTCTTCCTCTATAGGAAGGCTAGCAGCATTCCATATATCTCGCATAAATAAGATCGACTTTGGAGTCGTGTGTGGCAGCGAGATAGTTAATTTAGCCAGTGCTCCTTGTTCGCGCTCTTTTGGGTCTTTAGACGAATAGCTGGTTCTTATTTTACCGCTTTCCACGGGAGCGGGTTTCTGATCGGAGTATTCCGCGATTTGTATGTGCATGTGGTTCACATGTTCAGGAATTTCGTTGCGATCAAACGCGTCTCTACATTGATTACACGCCTCTTTATATTCTTTCGATCTTTTTTCGTACCAACGTTTTGGTCATTCTTGATGCTGAGAGTTGCTACGAGACTCGCATTTATTCGCTGTCCAGGAAGACCTAGAATGTACATTCAGCTTTGGCAGCGGGTTACCCGAGTCATTGACCCCTGTCGTGAACAACCGTGAATGCAATCTTTCACGACCCAAGTTGATTGCCTCATCTACGGTATGCTATGTATCTTGCGTGTGACTTATGTGATAGATCGGGTCAGGGTGAGGTTCTGGAGTGTTCCAAGCGGAAGTTGGCTTCTAGAGCACTTCCGTACATCACAATCACACGATGAGGCTGGGAACTAATCATGTGGGTACTTCCTTCATATCATAAGCTTCTAAAGGTTTAGCTGCCTGTGAATCAAGTCATTACCTTTTGTTCGGCTGTGTAATCGAGCGTGAAGATACTTGAATAGCTTGCGCTGGAGTTTCTTTCTTTCTCTTCTCGAATTGTGCTTTGCGACTTGCTGGGTTATACTCAGCATCTAGATTCTGAATCAGTATCCGATCACGTACACACGATTCACGATCTCAACCTGCTGTGTTATATCTTTCTAGTTGTCATGTACAGATTTCTTTTTCATGTTCTTCATGGTCGGTCTTTTCGAGGCGTTCTATATCGTGTTGTATCGGTCTAGTTCTTCTTCTTGTGTATCGTCAAGGACGTCATTAATGATATTCTGCTTGTAAGATCCCGACTCGAGTACGAGAGATGGAGGTTTCGTAGGAAACTCTTGTTACACTTCCTTTTCAGGTTGGCTGTCTCTGGTAGCCACCTCCTTTGTAGAAGATTCAGTGCCGGCCTGTGTAGGTGGCCGGTACTTTTCAGCGCGTCCATCGCTGTATCACAACTGAGCGATTCCATTTCTTCTTGAGTGACAGCTCGGACTTTCTAAACTTCAAGAAGATCAGCATCCTCATCAAAATACTCTTTTAAAGATTGAGTATTTGAGCAATCTTTCGAGTGTGGTAGACGAAACTTCTGTAGTGCTTCTTTTTTATAGGCGTCTACATCAAATTTATCCTCCTTCTTCTGGTTTCAGCATCTGCTATACCTTGTGGCTTTCTAGCTGTATATCTATCCGTGCCACCAATAACATCGCCCAAGCCAACATCCTCCCCATTCAACCTCTCCATAGCTACTACAGCGGTTACTAACTCAGCCCCCCACTCATCCAAACAATTCTACGGAAACCAATCTTGTAAAGATTTTGTGCTGCAGTACGCGCAAATATCTGTTTATTCCCTACCAAGCCACTCGCCTCCTGGTAGACACAGCTCATATATCATCTACAATCCCATTTTAAGATCATCCCCTCCTCACCTGGCATCTTCATTCGCCGGCAACCCGATGGCACCCAGGAATTCGTCACCAGCCCTCCATGGCTATATACTCGGGTCGCCATCTTTGGCTTCATCGCCAACGCCATATCAATTCCCCCGCTATACTCTGACTGCGATAGAAAAATACCTTCTGTACACTGTCAAACCTTCCTGCACATGCATTTTCTGCGCCAATGGAAATATGTGCAAACATCCAATCAGTAACCACCCTAGCAATATAATTGGTGCCTGAACCAGAAACTCGGGATTTGGGTATCATGGGGTTCTGGGTCTAGTTTTGGTTTTTTGATGATTGTCATTTCTAGTATCAATATACTATATATCTTTTATTTCACGAGACTCAGATTTTCACGAGTTTTTTTTTGTCCTCGTGGGAGCCTCCGGATAGGTAGCCGGTGATCCCGTCATAATTCTGATGACTCTAATATCAGGAATATTTATATAATTGGTGCCTGAACCAGAAACTCAGGATTTGGGTATCATGGGGTTCTGGGTCTAGTTTTGGCTTTTTGATGATTGTCATTTCTAGTATCAGTATACTACAACCCCCCAGCTCCCACCAAGGAGCCTGTGATCCTCTTTCTTACACTTGAATTTGTAAGCTAACCTACTTTCTCGTGCTATCTAATTTACTATACTCTGAAAAATTGTCGTTACCTCAAATACTATTCTTCCAATCGTTAGGTTATATATTTTTAAGTTACATAAAACCAGCTGAGAGAG